>NC_133666.1:459159252-459299380 GCF_037893015.1 Macrotis lagotis | reverse complement strand
AATAGTAAAGTTTACTATTTTCAAGACTTCCCAGGCAATCATTTTAAAAATTAAACTATTCTAGTATTAGAACTATGATCCTATGATTTATATCTCACATTTCTATCTAGTATTAGAACTATGATCCTATGATTTATATCTCACATTTCCGAAAACAAGCCATAAATCCCTCTTACCTCTGTTAAATCTGGCCAGTTTACCAGGAGAAGTTTAGCTGGTGGTCCAGAAATTAGTTGTACCCGAAGAAAGTCGGAAAACTCACGCCAGGCAAAGCAGAGTTCCTTGATTCCAGGAGGACCTGGGTTAAATTTTATGCCTTTTATAATAATTGTCTGTGTGCTGTCCTAATAATAAAGATAGGTTAAGAAAGAAAAATATGCTCAAAAGTCTTTTTTTTTAATTCAAAGGAATTATTATTTCTCATAAGGCTTCATTTTTGGATGGATAAACCTCAATCAACTAAAACTTAAGAGTTTGCAGCACTATACTGGGATGCAGAGAAGCAAAATAGCCTAAAAAATGGTCTCAAAGCCTTCAATCTATTTCATCTTACCAATCTATTTAAAAATAAAGCCATTCACATACCTATTTATTAAGCTTGAATCACGTAGAACTCCCTTTGATAAGACACTGACAAATGATATAATTAAGTGCTAAAATACTAATTATAAAAGTAGTAAAAAATCAAGAAAAATGCTAGTCACATAGCTTTTTCAAGGGGCTGCTGTGTTTCAGGTACTGTTCTAAACACTGGAATCCACAGAAAGAAGAATTTATTGTTTGCAATCGTCAGAGACAAGCTTGGTCCCTAATGAACAGGTAGAATTTAGACATTCCAGGTAAGGGGTAGCTTTATCAAAAGCTATTCAGTTCTACTATTTAAAAGAATATGCCACATAGAGAAAAAAGAAGAAAGTGGTTAATGAAGAATATTGAAAAATAAATGTGAATCAATAGATTGAGGCCTTGTAAGTTAGGCAGTATAGTTTGAACTTTACATGGTAGACAATAAAGACTCTCTGGAAGTTGCTTAAGGGAAATATTACATGAAGATACTATTTTAGAAAGAATACTGTGCAGTCCACATTGATAGTCTTTCTTTTATGCAAGATAAGGTCAATCAACAATCCTATATTTCAATTCTATTATTTGAGATCAAAACATTACAATTAGTTACAAATTGCAACAAGGTTTTCCCAAGTCATGTCTCAATAAGATGTCCAATATCTTTGTTTTTAAAATTTTAAATCAAACATTACTAAATGGCTATAATAAATACACATGCTGCTCTATTGTTTCCCCAACCTACTAGATCAAGTATAAATCTTTATAAATATGTGGTCAGGGAAAAAACCTATCTGAAAATCCATTCTCATTTGAAAAAAGGATCAAAAACTACTATGTGCCACTTTCTAGATTATATCCATTTTTCATATGAAATAAATCACATACATTTTAGAAAGTCAGTCTTACCTGCCAATTGATTTTCAAATTGGATTTATCAAGTCCATTTCCAGAAATTCCCAAAGAAGTTAAACAACTTGATGTGAATGTTTGTATCTGATTTCCATACTGATCTGTAATTATTACCTCTTTAAAAACAAAAGGAAAATGTTTTGCAATGATACAATTTTAATCAAATTAATTCTAAAATGTTACGAATTCTGACGCAAACTGAATTATTTTAAGAAAAGGAATTGAAATCAAGACCTATAAGCAAGATAAAGGTTTTGAGTTGCCTTGAGCACTGAAAAAAAGTGATTTGCCCAGGTTCAATGCCAGGTATATGTCAGAGACAAGAACTGAATCCAGTCCTTCTGATCCCAAATCTGGCCATCTAACTAGTAAGTCTTGCTGCCTCTCTCAGGATATTAGAGATTATTTCAAATTATGATTTATCACTTCTTCAGGTTAGGACTTCCAACCTGGTCAAAAGAAGCAAAAATGTAACTTTCAAAATTCAAGTGGATAATGATGCTTCAATGTATGCTCATTAGATTTTTCTAACAGCTACTGTGACAGCTTGAGGCAGATGAAGTGCCAGATAAGTATTGTTTTCACTGACAGGAAGATCCAGCTTCAAATTCTGATTCTAAACATACAGCTCTGTGGCCCTAAGCAAGTCACTTCTCATCTACTCAACTAGCTCTCTAAAACTTTAAGCTACAAAGTAGAGCTGATCTGGGAATTATCCACAACAATGTGAGGTCTTTTTGTAATTTGCACCTTAAAACAGAGGTAGATAGAACTGTACTGATTTTCCAGATCATCTCAAGGGATACCAGTATTAGAAAATGTCTCTTGGCTAAAGGTGTGATAGAGGAGGGCAGGTTGTTCACTATCTTTTTTTTATTTTTATTTTATTTTTTTTGTCTGCTTATTTTCTGTCTTGTAGAAGGGAGTGTCAAGATGCTAAAAGTACTGAATCTCCCATTAAAGACTATCTGGCAGAAAAAAAAAAGGGTAAATAGTGTAAATATTTTTATCCCTAATTACAGTTCAAGAAATTGAGGTTCATCCATATTTAAATGACTTACACAAAATTATATAGGTAAGACTACTAGAGTCCATTCTTTCCATGAGGTTAATTTAAGGTTTTTAAAAATCAGAAATATCTGCAAATCATCAAACATTCTAATGAGTTACATGGAGATCTCTAACATCCTAGTTGCCATACTCTCCTGGTTATAATTCATTCTGATTTTAAAAATAAAGAATCTGGAACCCCTCAGTCTTTTTCTGGATATTAGGTATCATTTATAACATTTGTACATATAAACAGTGCCACTGTGAGATGATCAGCTATGATGGACACAGTTCAATGATTAAGGACAATTCTCAAAAACCTATTAGGGAAAATGCAATCCATATCCAAAGGGAAAAAACTATATAATCTGAATGCAGAGCAAACCGTACAATGTTCACTTTTGAAATTTTTTTTTGTTTTTTCTTTCTTGTAGTTCTTTCCCATTTAGATCTAATGCAATTACATGCTCAACCTATATTATATAGTTTGCTGTCATGGGGCAGGAGGAGGAAAAACCGGATAGTAGAGAAATGTGGGACTCAACAGTTTACAAAAGGATGAATGCTGAAAAACTATATGTGCATATAACCGGAAAATAAAAAAAAAAAATACAATATGCCATACTAACCTATTTCTCCTTGGAGCTCTTGACCCATTTGAATTGTTTTTACTCCTTTTAACTTGCATTTAAGTTGTTTTGGTTCATCAGGCAGTGGTCTGAAATTAGTTTACAAATCATAAATCTTTCCTTAAGTCATAAATTAAAGAAAATGTTTATAGAAGTTTAGATGGCCCTATCAAAGATATCAGACACTAGCTTAGGAGTGCAACGATGGTTCTGGAGTCTGGAAGAGCCTAAGGCAAGAAATATCACCGTACTTTGCAAGAGGTTCCACATCTTTAAAATGAACTAGAGAAAGAAATGGCAAACCACTCCAGGATCTTTGCTAAGAAAACCCCAAAGAGGATCACAGGAGGATTTGGAAAACAATGAAAAAAATGTCGTAACAACAACAGATCAATGATACACCTAACCAACTCAAAAACAATACAGATTATAAAAATCCCAAAAGTAAGCAAAAAAGGAATTCATCTAGAAAATTTATGATTCAGAACTTTTTTTTTAAGGTTTTTTTCAAGGCAATGGGGTTAAGTGGCTTGCAAAAGGCCACACAGCTAGGTAATTATTAGGTGTCTGAGGCCAGATTTGAACCCAGATACTCCTGACTCCAGGAGCAGTGCTCTAACCACCCTGATACAAAACTTTGTAATCACTTTTTAATCAAGACTCAAACAAAATGCCACTTGCTCCAAAAAAAGCTAACTATATTATATAAGTGTGTGTGTGTGCGTGTGTATATTACATATTACATTCAGTTATCTAAAAACTGTATGCTTCCTGTAGAATTTAAGCTTTTGAGGTATACATCTATTCCTGCTTTTCAAAAATTTGCAAAAAAAATTACATTTCACAAATGCTTCTTGAAGTCAACTGAATATATTCCCTTAAATAACTAATCTTAAAAGGTCAACAAGTTCCATCCATACCCAAACAAATCCCTCTAACAAATATCGAACAAGTAATTATCCAGATGCCACCTGAAGACAAACTGTGGGGAAAAACTTCATACATTGTGAAGTAGACAACTATACTTCTTGCTCTGTAATTCTTGAAATTTAGAGTTGCTGTTTACAAAGTAAAAATGACCTCATACACTACTTAGCTTAAAAACCTTCTCTTCTACAAAGCTCAATGACACTGTCAAATTCCAAAAGCTAGTTGGTTGATATCCTGCATTAAAAATCTTATCCACAGGACAGCTAGGTGGCACAGTGAATAGAGCACTGGCCCTGGAGTCAGGAGGACCTGGGTTCAAATCCGACCTTAGATACTTAATTACCTAGCTGTGTGGCCTTGGGCAAGCCACTTAACCCCATTTGCCTTGCAAAAACATAAAAAAAACTGACACTGAGGAATGACAGAGAAGGTGATCTCTTCCTGACTTCTTTTCTACTGGCTACAAACTTTTCAATTACGTGCATGAGGCCAGGTGTGAACTCAGGTCCTCCTGACTCCAGGGCCAGTACTCTATCCACTGAGCCACGTAGCCACCCCCATTGGCACTTTCTATGACACTACTTCCTTCTCTCTTCCTCCTATCTCTCATGGTTTCTCCTATCTGAACTTACTTTGCCAAGACAAAGAATTGGATTTATTCATTACTTCCCTATTACCATTTCTAGGTGGTTATTCTCCCACCATGACTCTTAACTGATCTTCTATTTCTAATCCATCCTTCAAAGGCCAAAATAATCGTCCAATGTCAAAAGTTAAACCATATCACTTCCTGGCTAAGAAAATGTAACTTCTCAGTAATGTCTCTGGGATGAAATACAAACTCTTCAGATTTGTATTTATTATGGCTATAGTCTGACTCCCATCTTTTAATCCAGATATATTTCATTATTCCCATTTATGTAATCTAATTTTTAAATTTAAATAGACTTAACTGGAGCTCAAAAAGTTATTCCAATCTCCATTTCCATGCCAGGGTAAGTATCAAAAATGTAACTCCTACTTTTATCACCTTAAAAATTTCCCCTTTCATTCAGTATACTATCCCTTTTTCCCTAAACATTTGCAAAGTAGACTGTATGAAAATGATAGTTATCCTCATCACTTCCTACTTCTGGGTAAATTTCTTTTGGTAGATTCTGTATTTTTCTCCATTACAATGTAGGCTCTTTAGTTTAAACTTTGCCAATATCAAGGCTTGCTCTTTTTTTTTCAGACAGAAAAGCTGGAAGCCGATGATTCAAATACGGCTTATTATAACACCTTGGGAATAGTCTTCAAAACTTCTTGGATTAGTTTTTAATTTTCCAAATAAAATTCAATTCTAAAAATAACCCATTGTATTTATTCCATAAACACATTAAAAAAATATGTAAAATATTTAAAATTCAGAGAAAAGCCGACAAACCCACAGACCTTACAGTAAACGCACTCTCCAATGATACATGATCATCTTGGAATGAAACCTGGCAATATCTCATATCTTTCACAGATGAAGGTACTTGTACATCAGGTAGCAAACCCTGAAGCAAGTGTTCCTTATTAATCTCAGGTGTCCAATTAACCTAGGAGAGAAAAATCAGACACACCCATGTAGGAAAAAACCATTAGGAACTGTTGTATTCCTGGAATTATTATAGCTTGAGCAGAATTGAGGAGGAAACCTAGATAAGTAGTAGAAATAACTGAACTTTCAGTCATAAAAATTGTTAAACTATAAAATTCAGGATTTAAAGGAAATTTTTTTCTCTTCCTTGAGGAACTTGTGTCCTACATGATATCCAGCTTATACTAAGTACTTAACAAATGTTTCCTATACTGAAAAGCAATTCTAGTGAGGCCACTGTGAACAAACTAATAGTTATATATGAACTATTTCGCTCATCTGTAATATGGAAATTATAATATTTACAGTATCAATAACAAAAGACTGTTTCAAGGATATAAGGTGATATAACACGTAAAATACTGAGTAGCAAAGAACAGAGAACAAAATAGATGCCTGTTCATCAGGAAAGGGCTATAACTAATGGTAGAACTTGAGTAACTATAGTTACACAAGTTAAAAGATGAGAGGGAGAAAAACATATTTAATATATGTGATGTAAAAATAAAACTAAAAATCAATAAATATTTTGTAATAATGGAAAAAACAAAGTACTCAGTAAAAGATTAGGAATAATGCCAATGAATAAACATCAAACTATTGTTTGGAAAATGACTTCACATTTTCATCACTATTTCTACTCTGTAAAAGTCTCTTCAAATACCACTGCAATCAAATAAACAATGTCTCAGGAATATCTGTTTCTATACTGCATTAATCACAGTATGGCTACATCCTTCAGGGACCCTGGCTAGAGAGATACCACAAATGAAAAAGAGAAATGTCTGATTAAATGATATGTAAGAGGAAATATAATGAAATCATTTCAGCAAATTAGTTTAAGTCACATCGTTATTCAAACTTAAGGACTCCCATAGACAAATAAAAACAACCTAATAGTGTAAGAAAATTTAGTTTACATTACTTAAAAATGAGTTGTATTATAGCTCAAAGAAATTTAAAACATACTCTATGGACAAAGGGCAGATCTTTGCTACCTTAAATATTTAAAGGAGTGGCATGAAATTCATCTCTATAACTCTGCATTACTCAGAAAAATCAAGGCTTAAGTATCACTAAGGAGATATTTAAAATAGACCAAATTTCTTGAAGACATTTCTTGGAAACCATTTTATCAACTCCATCAAATACTCATCTACTGTAATATACTCCCAATTACCGGGGGAACTGCTATACTAACAATTCTCTTGCCTTTCATCTCTATTTCAATTTTTTCATTTGAGTCTGGCTCTCTTGATATGAGCCAGGCTCTAAATGTAGTAGAGAAACACAGACCTGAGACACCACTGTCGATTAGCAAGAAGTTTCTTAGCACGTTAGTTGTTCCCACTTCACTCACACAACAATCCCCCCCACTCTCAGGAGGTCAATCATACTGATGTGGCCTAAGTGAAACCAATCAGTTTCGTTATCCCTAGTAGAGTTCAAATGAGCCCCATCCCATATGCTGCCATAACTAAATAAACAGTATTACATTAGGAAACAGAAAAACTGATAGCCTTTTCCCCTCAAATTTTTGTACCTAAAGATTAGTATTATTTGGAGTGCAGTGAGGTTGCACAGTGAATAGAGCACTGACCCAACAGTCAGGAGGACATGAGCTCAACTCCAGCCTCAAGAAACTGTGTGACCTTGGGAAAGTAACAGCCACATTTTCTTGCAAAAAAAAAAAAAAAGATACTACCTTAGACCTGACTATTTGGTTAGTGATCAATTTTGTGCTTACTTTTTGCCCTAATAAGATATTACTAAGTATTTATAACAAAATAAAATTTGGGGGGAGAACTTTATGATGACTTACCTTAATTTTCTCAGCTAAAGCAGAAGTTATAATAATTTCTCTTTCTCCTTCATCATACATTTGAAAGATGAGATTATGCATGACATCACCAGCTATCCAGTTAATCTCATCCTGGTGTTTGATCTGAATTGCCTTCTGTCCTTCCACACTAAATATCTGCAGTTTTGCAACATGGCTACTGGGGAGCAATCTGATAGTCTTCTCTACAGCAGGCACATCTTTACAACTCTAGCAGGAAAAAAATAAGTGGAGCCAAAATTAATTAACAGCTGACCAAAAGTAACATTTCCAAAACTGAATAACTAACTACAATGACAGCCAGGGAAAAGAAAAGTAATAAATGACAGTGCTGCAAAATTACAACTGAAAGAAGAAACATGAGAAGGTGCCTCCCCCTTTGCTTTTGGCAGAGGTTATGGAGTGTATTACGGAACACTTCATATTGCCAGACATTTTGTGCTTGGCTTTGTTTAGATGGAATTTACTTGGGAGATGTAAAATAAAATTATTAATAATACTCATGTGAAAAAGACAACTTTTTCATCAACATTGTACATCATATATATGTAGTATTTCAAAATTTCCACTTATTACATTGAATATTTGGTTTTCACGATTTTAATTTAACTAAAACAGAAAATAACCACATTGTAAATATATAAAAACTAAACTTCTGGAATATATATTGCTTTTTAAAAATAAATCTACAGTAAATTATCCATGTAACTTCCAAACATTTTTCTGGTTATCTGCATCCTTCAGTTCTCTTATGTAAATTTTTAAAAATGGTTCACTAACCATTTTTTGTTTTTTTATCATGTTAATATGAAAATGTTCTGCATGATTTAACATGTAAAATCTATATAAAATTATTTGCCTTGTCAAAGGAGGAAGGAGGAGGAGGAGACTTTGGAACTCAAAAATTGTAAAAAACAAATACTTAAAATGGTATTACATGTAAATGGTGAAAATAATTTTTTTAAAAGATCTGATTGTAAATTTATCATCTCTACCTAAAAATAAGGGTTCTAAATAGCTACATTAATGACCACCTACTTACTGACCACAACTGAAAAAAGAAAAGCAAAGGCAGTGGGGATAGAGAAAGAGAGAGAGAGAATGTATGTATGTATGGAAAAAGCATGAGTTCTCAAAATGTATCAAATTATAATAGCTACTCGTATTTTTACTAAAAGGTGGTTTTTGAGAAAAAAAGCAACCAAATATATATAGAAGAAAAATAATATGTTTGGGGCAGCTAGGTGGCACAGTGGATAGAGCACCAACCCTGGAGTCAGGAGGACCTGAGCTCAAATCGGGCCTCAGACATTTAATAATTACCTAGCTGTGTGACCACCTTGTGAAAGTCACTTTAACCCCACTGCCTTTCAAAAAAAAAAAGTTTGACTTTCTTGAATCACAAGATATAAAATGTGTGCATCATATTCTTCATAGATTTTATCAGGTGAAAAAATATAAAGGGATTTATACATTTGTAAGTTTAATAAATGTTACAGAAACATAAATGTTGGTAATAAATAATAACTTACTGGTATTTCAATCCTTGCTTTAAGTATGTGGTCTTTTTTTATATTCTGCACATGAAATGGAGGTCCAGTTAAAATGCTTGTTCCAGCATTGCTACAATCCACACTGTAGATTGGAAGGTTTGGAGCACCTAAAAACTACATAGGATATATAAACTAAAGTGAGATTCCAAATCAAAATTGCATCATTATTTTGAGTGAATTTGGTCAAGAAAAACAATATAGATTTTAGCTATATATTCTATGTATAGTTACTTCAAAAACTGGAAAATTTCAATCTGAAATGTTGATAAGTTTGAATTCATTTCTTTAACTGAAAACAATTCTTAACAAAAATTTCAAAACAGAAATCAAACGTTCACTAATTTTACATCTTTCCATTTTCTCCTATATTTATATCTCTCCTCTTCCCTACTCTGAATATTTATAATGGAGAAACTGCCATAACATTATCACAAGCTAGGTGGCGCAGTGGATAAAGCACCAGCCCCGGAGTCATGGAGTACCTAAGTTGAAATGCGGCCTCAGACACTTAATAATAACCTAGCTGTGTGGCCTTGGGCAAGCCACTTAACCCCATAGCCTAGCATGCACGCATAAATAAATAAATAATAAATTATCACAAGCACAAAAATATTATTTTCCAGGGAAACAAAGTAAAGACTGACAGACTGCTATTACCGTGTGTGTGTGTGTGTGTGTGTGTGTGTGTGTGTGTGTGTGTATGGGGGGGGGAGTAAGACTGGGGGGAAAATGTAAAACTCAAATAATATCTTTAATTAAAAAAAATATTGGTGTGAAAGGTTAAAAAGAATTATTTTCCCCATTCAAATTCCTTGAAAGAATGATGTAAAACTACTAAGAATATGAATGGACTTATCTGCGTTTTGAGCACTAAATCTATAAACAAAATTAAGGGTATGACATTATTCTGTATTTTCAGTCAAAATCTAGTACTCTTTTGTTGTCTATGAAATAATTGCTAAAGTCCAAACATACAGCAAATACTGTTTCACTGAATGAAAGACCAACTATATAAAATATATGATCCATGATGTCTAGAAATAGAAAATTAAAGACAAAAATCCAGGTATTATAATTTAACTTACCTTACAATGAACAATCAATTTGGGCTGTGCTGTGATATTTCCAGATTCATCTAAAACTTCTACCTGGAATGGGAAAGCTGTTCCATTTTCAATAACTAGAAAATCAGAATCTGGTTTCACTTTCAATTGATGAGGAGGTCCTATGAGGAAAACCCCAAAATGGAATTAAGTTACAATTTCAAATGTGGAATTGCTGTTTCATATGTTAAAAATACATAAGATGAAAAAAGGCTTAAGGGATATCCAGAAAAAAAAAGATCTCATTTTTGATCATTTCTATCCAAATGTCAAATGCCATATATTTTAATTATGTGTATATATGTACTATGAATTAACATATATTCTTTATAGGCTGAGATTTGTAATTCTTTGTAATTGTTCAATTCTGATCTAAGACCTTAATAATTTCCTACCTCTATGACCTTGGACAACTCATGCTAAACCCAAATGCCTTAATTAAAAAAAAAAGAAATATGATAGGGGATAGAAGACAAACTGATCAATTTGACATAAGAAATGCTCATGTTAAGAAACTCCCTATGTTAATGCAAGGCGGCACCTTCTCTTTAATCTTTGAGTTACCTAGAGTACCTACCCCAGAATCTCAGCGAAGATGGGTGAGAAGTAGACTTTGAACCTAGATCTCACTAGCCCTAAAACTGGCATTACAGGAATTATTCCAATTCAAAGTCTTAAAACAATAAACTGCAAATTTGAAGAAACTAAAGTACTGAATGGAAAAACTCACATTACAAAAAAAAAGAGAAAGGAGAAAAAGTGTGCCATGATTTTTACTTTAGAGGTATTCCCAGCTTGTCCTTACTTAGCTAAGCAAGAAAATTTACAAAAATTTAGTGATGTCAAATTCACTCTTTCCCAAATATGCCTCTAATATTTTTCTAGACATGTGCCAAATTTAAATTTTTCAATCACTCAAAATTTAAAACATATATCAATCACTTTTAGCTATCTTTTTTTTTTTTAGATTTTTCAAGGCAGTGGGGTAAAGTGGCTTGCCCAAGGCCACACGGCTAGGTAATTATTAAGTGTCTGAGACTGGATTTGAACCCAGGTACTCCTGACTCCAAGGCCAGCACTCTATCTACTGCTCCACCTAGCCGCCCCTACTTTTAGCTATCTTTAAACCAATGCACAACAAAAGAAGAGTAGTATGGAAGTCATACCCTTAACAAAATTTGGTGAACATATTTTATAATATTTTAGTATAATAAATTTTATAATTTAAGACTAATTTGATAAGTTATTTAGATGACATTAGTAAACACTTTCCTGAAGATAGAATCACAGATCTAAACAACTTCAAAACCCAACTAATCCATCCATGTCATTTTAGAGATTGACAAGTGGGACAAGGAAGTTAAGTAGTTATTCCAAGAATACAATAGTAGGTGTAAAAAACTAATTACATAATAAGACTCTTTCCACTGTTTAACAAGAAAAGTCTGTGATTATACAAATTATACAAAATGACATTTTTTACATTTCAAAAGTTGAAATTTTGAAATTTCAAAAGAAAAATTAGGAAATAATAATTAGATTTGGACCTAAAAAATTATGCTTGAACTAAGCTATCTTAGTTCATGATCAGAGAATCTAAGAGTCTAAAGGGATCTCAAAGGTCATTTTATCCAACCTGAGGCAGAAAACTTTCACTGTTAACTACTATTTCGTTTCTCTTTTCAAAGTTCATAAAGAAAAATATAACCTCCAATACCTGTTATTCATAGCTGATTTCTATCAAAAAAGAGACTTTCACATTATAATTAATTCCAGAAATGGGAAGAAAGTAATTTTCAATTTTATTGTTTCATCTTCCCAGAAAGACAAAAACTATTAAAAAAAAAGTTAAGTGCACAAGTAAACATTTATAGCCATACTAATAGAAACTTTTTAAAAAGTAGTATTTACCAGGAAGTAATCTAATTTTCAAAATCTGAGATTCTTCTTTTAAACCTGGCAGAATAACCTTCAAGCTAAAGTTCTGGTGAAAAAGAATATTTAAGAAATTAAACATTGAATTCACAAGGATTTGAATGTTTATTCTAAAAGCAAAATGATTTGATGTTTTAAAATTAAATTAAACAGAAAATACTGTAACTTGTTGCTTACTAAAATTTGTATACATCAATGTAAAACATGCAGAATAAAGCTAATTCATTAAAAACCAAAATTATCAAGTAATTTAAGGCAAAAAACAGAAATAACTGAATTCACAAGAATATTATGACATTCAAAGGATACATGGAGGCAATTTACAGATGACAAAATCAAAGCTATCTACAGTCATATGAAAATTGCTCTAAATCATTACTAGAAAAACGCATTAAATGAAAGCATCCCTGAGGTACCACCTCACACCTCTCAGATTGACCAATATAACCAGAAATGATCAATGTTGGAAGGGATGCGGGAAATCTGACAATCTAAAAGCATTGCTGGTACAACTGTGAACTCATCCAACCTTTCTGAAGAACAATTACTCCCAAAAGGCAATAAAAATGTGAATACCCTTTGATCCAGCAACACCACTACTGGGTCTGTACAATGAAGAGAACATGAAAAAAGGGTAAAAACAATACTTATACAAAAATATTCATAGCAGCCCTGTTTATGGCAGCAAAGCATAAGAAATTGAGTGAGTGTCCATCCATTGGGGAATGGCTTAATAAACTGTGGTATATGTATGTGATGGAACACTACTGTTCAATTAGAAATCGGGTGCGATGGGAATTCATGAAAGCCTGGAAGGATTTGCATGAACTAACGCTGAGCGAGATCAAAACATTATACACCATAACAGCAACATGGGGTTGATGATCAACATTATTGGATTTCCTCATTTCATAAGTTCAACAATCAGGCACCATTCTGGGGTATCTGCAATGGAGAATACCATCTGTATCCATAGAAAGAATTGTGAAGTCTTACCAAGACCAGAGAGGGCTTCCTTTAATTTAAAAAAAAAAAATTACCCTTTTAGGTAATCTTGTTATCTCCTTTATTTTTTTTTTCTTAAGGGTATGATTTCTCTCTCAACACATTCAATTTAGATCAATGTATGGCACAGAAATAATACAAAGACTAACAGATTACCTTCTTTGGGGGTGGGGGGGGAGGGAAGTAGGATTTAGAGAAAAATTGTAAAATTCAAAAATAAATAAATAAACTTATTTTAAATATTAAAAATAGGGTGGCCTTATCAATGAGAAAGAAAATAATCAGGAAAATTTCATATAACATTACTAATACAATAAATATTATTACTGCCTTAGATTGGGATAAATCAAGTTCCTATTGGGGAAAAAAATTGGACCTTTCATTTCACTGGTAGAGGAAATGTTCAATGAGAAAATTCATTCCATCAGTCTTAGAGCTGTCTGGGGTCATTGAGAGATTAAATAACTTGCCCAAGATTTATTCAATATGTGTAAACAAGCAGAATTTTTCCCAGTGCCTTTGAATAGTATAAAAATCTTTCTTTCCTTTAATCTAAGGAGGCTTTTCTATTACTCCCATTTTACTTACATTTGCAAAGAAGAGACATCCTTTAATGGTGAAAATTTTTTGTAAAATACATATCAAAGTTAATTGAAAGAATTATAAAATGTTAAGAGCTGGAAAGGATTTCCTATTCAATATCCTATTCAACTCTCTCATTATACAATGAAAGCAATAGGAGAATTTTAACTAAATCAAATTTATAAGACTATGAGGCATTCCCCCAACTGATATATACAGGATAAAGAACGGGATACAAACAGGTAGCTTACATAAGAAGAAAGAAGTGTTCTAAATCATTTTTGATAAGAGAAATGCAAATTAAAACTCTGAGATACTACGTCCATATCTATTAAATTGGTTAATATGACAAGAAATGAAAATTAAAAATGGTAGAGAGAATGTGAGAAAATTGGGACATTAATGCACTATTGTTAGAACTGTGAAGTGATCCAACCATTCTGCAGAACAATTTGGAACTGTGCCCAAAGGAAAACCAAACTGTGCATATCCTTTGATCCACTAAAACTACTACTAGGTCTGTATTCCAAATAGATCATAAAAGGGGGGAAAGGATCCACTTGTGGAAAAATATTCATAGCAGCCGTTTTCGTCATGGCAAAATACTGGAAATGAAGCGGATGGTCATCAAATGGTTGAACAAGTGCTGGTACATATAAATCCATTGGAATACTATTGTGCATTAAGAAATGATGAACAGGCAGAATTCAGAAACAACTGGAAAGACTTCTATGAACTGATGAAAATTGAAACAAACAGAAGCAGGAAAGGAATATACACAGTATCAGCAAGATTCTGTGATGTTCAACTAAGAATGAATCAGTTCTTGTCAGAATTATCCAAGACAAGTACAAAGAACACATGAAAGAAAATGATATCTATATCCAAATGAAGAATTGAAGAACTCTGGAATGTAGATCAAAACGTATTTTTCAATTACTGTATTCATAATTGAGTGACCCCCTTGTTCTATTTCTTCTTCTATAATTAATACTCAATAAGGAAATCTACCATTATTAGAAGGGGGGGAAGGAGAGAGAAAAAGTTAGAATTCAAAATCTTTCTAAAAAGGAATGCTAAAATTTTCCTGATATTTAATTGGGGAAAAAATGAAATAAAATTCATTTCTGCTCTTTATTGCTACAGTAATAATATTTATTATAAACAATAACATTTCTATAGCAAAAAACCTGGACTCATTAATGATCATGTTTTCTAATTTCCTAAGTGTTATGAAATTGATGACATATTAAACCAATATCTTTTTAAGCAGCAGATAGTTAGTCTCAAAGAAATGTTCAAAAATCACTATAAGAGAAATAATATTTTATCATCACATGGTATTGTTTAATCAATAAATTTATAAAATAAATAACATTAAGATAGAGTGCTTACCTTGCCTTGATAGGAGTTCACATGGCCCTTAGCAGTAACACCCCTAATTACACAATTTGGTCCTTTGCTTATGTCTTCGTATTGTAAAGACAAGCCACTTGAAAGAAAGAAAGAAAGAAAGAAAAGAAAGCTATTTTTCTTCTCCTATTGCTTCAACAATAAAATTCTAAGAGCACCTGATTTAAGTATTCATAAGTTACATGTTACAGATCAAAAACTCACTTTCAATATTACCAATTCCTAACCAATGTCACCAGTGTCAGAATTATCCACTTTTACAATTAGTCAATTAATTACATTCCACCGAATATATCTGTACTCCATTATATAAATTTGGATTCTCCATGATTACGTCAACAAATTTATGTAGTGGCTTGTATGTCATGGCACAAGAAAGCACTGTAAAAATCTGTGTTAGTATACCAAATGATTTTTCAATGTAGATGGGAAAACATAAATGTTTTAAAATTAACAAACAATACAAGGCAATAGATTAATCATCTAGGTGTCTACTCAACAGGGCAGGAAGGTTGGAAGGAATGGACCTACTCTCAATGGGAAAGCAAAGTGTATAAAGTAGTGGGAACTCTGAATCCCCTTCAAGCAAAGATGGAAACAAGAGTCACTGTCTATTCAGAAGGAGAAGGAAATATTTGCAAGAAGGTAATCAGTGAGACCTGAATAGCCTAGTTGGGGGAGGGAAGAGGACATGCCATTTGGTACCAACCCAGGCTATAACTATACTTAGTTCTTTACACTTTAAAATATTCATATAACAGAGGTATGCTGGTAGTTTAAGTAAGGCACAAGGGAATCAAAAGACAAAATATCATCTAAATAAAGCAAATGATAAAAGAGATGCTAACATTTAAAACTTTTATATTATTATTTGAAACAAAATAAGAACAAAATTAAACAGAGAATCAATATAATGAGGGAAAAAAGGTTAAAGCTTATTTTCTCAAATTACCTTGCTTCAAGAACTGGCTTAATATCAGTTAATAGTTGAGTAGTATGACCAAATTCATCCTGCAACTCCAGAGGAATACTGAATGGAACTCCAACACGAAAAGGAGGATCTAGAAGCCCCACTGAAAATTTCTCTGGTTTACCCTCTTTCATAGAAAAACAATGATTGAAAAATTAACTTAAATAAATATGTTCATTACAACATAAAAGCAGCAAAATAATTTTGACATGACAACTGAAAGTTATTTGTAAACTGTCAACAGTATTAAGAAAAATCTGATCTTAAGAGACTGATTGTCTATAAAGGAAGTTCAATAATAAATGAACAATAAAGAATAATTTTCATATAATCTGCAGTTTAGCAATGCAGCTAAGCTTTTACTGAGCCAGTGAGATATCTGAAAGAATGGCAAATTTTAATAAAAATATATTCAAATTTCTAAGAGGAGTTCATTTTTGAAAATTGGAGAGAATAAATACCCACTACTGACTCCCAAACTACAAGAAATATAATCCTCATGTATCCCTGTGATTTAAATAGCAACTTCATTATCATTTTCAAGCTGGCTACTGCACATTGATAGTTAAATGCAATAAAGAATAAAATGAGATATGACACCCAAGGCTGTATAGTAGAAGGTATTCTATCAAACCCTTTCACTGGTCTTTCTCACCTAGCCATTGTAAAGAGCTTGCCTGTGCACTCATGGCATATTTTCGTTGTTTTCCTTTAAAACTCAAGTTTTATGCTGTAATTATGTCCTCAAAGAAGTATTTTGTCTCTAAGGCAATGCTAAGACCTTTCTAATTATTTTGACAGCAACAACTAAATTCTCAGTAAATTCTCCTTTAGTTTTCAGAAGTCAAGGTCAAAAGGTTTACAGTAGTATATTACAATACCATACTAATCATATGGCAGTGGAATAGAAAATTAACATGAGAATAAAAAAATGTTGTGTTGTTATACAGTATTTAGGGCAGTATAAATTTCATATAATATGAAAATTAGTACTGTCAAAAGTAAATTTTTAAAAATTGAAAATGTTAGCAATAAAAAGTCACAGAACTTTAGGTAAATAATGGCAAGGAAAATGTTTTGCATGGTACAATTTTTATTTTATATATTCCATCTATTAGGTGGTTAATTCATGAGTATTATACATATTATCAAGAACTGAATGCAGAATGCAGCAATCTCTAGAGAAAGGTAAGATTTTGGAGGTCATAGAACCATAAACCAATTATTTCCTATAGGCTAAATGTATCAACACCTTTGTTTTGGAGTTTTGCAAATTTTCTAGTGATATTACCCCTGTGAAAGTTCAGAACTGTCTATACTCAGAGTCAATATTCTAACCATAAGAAGGAATTCTTTTTTGACTCCATAACTACAACCAGTGACTCTAGAATGCAACAGTCCCCTCTGAATTGAAAATTATCGAATAGTCCTATAAGATAAAACAATGTACTCACTGTCAATTCTTCTAACAGCAAATTTTTAGGACTATCTACATATCTGAGAAGAAAACAAGTCTCTCCGCCATTTTATTTTAAAATGGTATTTCAGGGAACTAAAAGAATTTAAAGCAAATTCAAAACTTTGCTTACCTTTGACAGAAAATTTAAATATTTTTGAAGGCAATGGACGGCCTGCATAAGTGTCTGCATTACTTTCATTCAATACAACTTGCAATTTTAAGGTGTAATTGCCCAGTTTTTGAATATTTTCTAGATATAAACAAAAAATCATTACTAACCAGTCACCAAAATATTAAGTTTCTTAACATTTGAAGGATGACTCACCCATTTTCTTGAACCAGTAAGGCCATTTTCCCCCGTGCTGACTGATATGTGAAATTATCTCTTTATTCCCACTTGAAGCTTTATCATAAAAGAGGGAAAAAAAAAAGAGTTCCAATTACACTCAAGAAATCAATACAAGAGATGAAACTCTGAATTCAGCCAATGAATTTCATATAGCTTCACTTATTCCACCTTTTTTCAAAAAGAAAATTCCAAACTACCAGAAAATACCTTGTTCAGAAAGCAATAGTAAACTTTAAGGCATGTGCCAGAATATCTTTAATTAAAATGCTTTCATTTGTAATAACTATCTCAAATTATTATAAATTTTTTTGTTTTTAGCTTTTTCAAGGCAATGGAATTAAATGACTTGCCCAAGGCCACACAGCTAAGTAATTATTAAGTGTCTGAGGCCTGATTTGACCTCAGGTACTCCTGACTCCAGGGCCAGTGCTACATCCACTGCGCAACCTAGGCACCCCCATAAATTTTTCTTTAACAAGCCTTAACAAAGATTCCAGCTAAGACAAACATGTATGAAGTGCTTCCCAGTATATACATCTATGTTCCTTTTCAAATTTAATTCAACAGATCATACAATGAGAAACAGGACAATAAAAACTCAACAGTATGAACCAGATGATTTGGCCAATTCTCTTAATAGTATTTTAAATTCTTATAAAATCAAATCTAACAGAGCCTAGCTTCATGGAACCAAGTGATGATGATGATGATGATGATGATGATGATGATGATGATGATGATGATGATGTTTGTCTTTCAATCTCGAAGAAGACCATGACATCAGAAAGGTGATACCACCAAAAGCACATAAATTGAATTTGAATGAGGGGTGGTGCTATGCTAAGTCACCATTCTCACTTTCTTCTCTGGAGCCATCTGGATCCAGTGGTCAAATATAAATCAGGATGATTGATGATGGCCCTGGATGGAGGCAGTCACAGTTAAGTGACTTGCCCAAGGTCACACAGCAAGTTAGTGTCAAGAGTATGAGGTCAGATTTGAATTCCAGTTCTCCAGACTCTAAGGCCAGTGCTCTAACCAATACACCACCTAGCTTCCCTTGCTGAACCAAGCGAAGGAACCCTAATCCAATTCCTTCATTTTCTAGATGAGGGGAGCTGTTGATTTTCTTAAGGCAGCAAATTAGAGGCAGTGGGTTTATGAAAAGAAATTTACAGACAGAAGTTCAAAAGTTATTTTTTGCATCTTGTCTTTTAACATGCATTGTTAAGGAAAGGATCCTCAAATTCTCAGCATTTTGATAGTTTAGGGTTGAATATAGACTCCACAGATAATACTAATGAACAGGATAGACTTATTAGAGAAGATTACTTCTCAGAGAGAAGAAAGTCCTCAGGAAAAGGTGAATTCTGCTAACAAACTCTTTCAAAACCATTCTTAGGCCATCCTTCAAGATATATTGTGTGATACGATCTTGAGCCAAGATAGTGTGGATAGTGATTTGGTGGTTGGTATTCAGAACAAGGTAGAGAAAGTGGGGAGAAGGTAGGCAGGCAAAGAGATAAGCAAAATCTGAGATTTTGGAAATCAGGGGACAAGTGATAACTTATTTTGAGACAATCAAAAAAAAAACTCTCTTAGGCCAACTATGCTGCTCCTGCACCCTCACTTCAGGATGACAGATGTTGGGAAATGATTTTAGACATCACCTAATTGAACCCCCCTCATTTTACAGAGTAAGAAACCTAAAAACAATGAAGTAAAATCATTTCCTTCATTTGACATAGCTAAATAAAAGGTGGGGTCAAGCTTACTGAGCCATAGTCCATAAGCACAAAAATAAATAGCCCTCTCTGTCTTTTACTTACTGCCCCATACCAAACACGGTAATGTCAATCATTACAGCATCTCTTTTATGATTCTGTCTTATCACTAAAGCCCAAGATTCTAATCCCAATACAACACCCCCCCCCTGCCCCCAGCCAGATCTCTTTCAAAAAAGGCCTTGGATTTTTGAAGCTGTGACAACTAAAATGGGAGTTTTTATTTTTTCAATTGCAATGCCCTAAATAATACTAACCAGTGAATACTTTTCTTGACTCAGCGAAAAAAGTATTAAGTTAATACCCAAAAGAAATAAAAGAGTAAAAGTACCAAAAAAACCCACTTCTGCTTGGAGTAGCAAAGTAAAAATACAATCAAGTTTGTAGCTGACATTTTCATACAGTTCAATTAATTAATCATCTCTTACTTATGAGCAGAGGCATTAAAATAAAGATGAAAATAGAGTTCATAATTTTAAGGAGATTACATTACTATAAGTCTAAACCTCACCAAGAAATCAAAGAAGAAAAGTTCCTAAAAGCTCTGTTAGTATTTGATGAATTTAAAAGAAAACTGCAAATCTATACTGCTTCTAAGAAAAATAGCAACAAAATCACAATGTCCATTTATCCACTTACAATGTAAAATAACCTTGAGCTCAACCAGCAGTTTCTTTGAACCTCCATGACTTGTACCAGGAAGCTTTTGCATGGCTTCTCCTTTCTTATTCAATATTTCAATTCTTAAAGCACCTAAATATCAATGAAATATTAAAAGAAAAATAAAATTCATAAAGCTATAACCCAAAAATCTGGTTAATCGTTCAATTAGTAGACATTTATTAAATGCCTAATCTATGCTAGACCCAGTCCAACAGGAACAAAAACAAGCTCGAGGAGATTATATCAAAGAAGACAAAACAAAGAATATACAGTGTATAAACACAAATATATAAAAGATGGCTTGGGGGAAATCAGGTAATGTTTTGAATAGAAGCTGATGTTGGAGCTTAATAACAAAGCCTCTGAGAAAATTCTGTGGGAAAGCTAATACAAAAGGCAAAGAAATAAGATGGAAATGTCAGATGAAGAATCCACATTATGAAGAATGTGAGAAGGTAAGTTTGGCTGAACTACACATAGCATGCAAGAAGTAGAGTAAAATGGCAATGAAACTGGAAAGAAAGGTTGCACCACAGTTGTGAAGATCTTTAAAAGTCAAAATGAGGAGCTTATATTTTATCATAGAAATGACATGAAACTGTAAGAGACTACTACATAGGAGAGGGACAAAATCAAACAAATCTAGGAAAAATCCTTTTGGCAACTGTGTAGAGCAAAGAGTAATTTGAAGTAAGAACCGATCTGTAAATTCTTGTTAAATAAATAAAGACAGCCAAAAAGATTTCATGTTTAATAATACTAGGAAGAAATCATACCAATAGGGGTCCCAGCAGGCTTGACTTCATTTGGTAACAATTCATCTCCTTCAGGCCAAGTAACAGATAAACGATCTGGAAGTCTAAGACCAAAAGAACACATCAGAATTCTAATTTATAAAATATGTCATAATAATTAATAGGAAAAAATTTCTTGGCCAACCAAGGTAGGTGATTGAATTCCTACTATATGAATCTTAACTGAAACTATCTCTCCTCTATCTAATGTCACATTATCTATTAAAGTGAAATTTAAATGAGATTAAGATTGCATGTATTTGGGGGCGGAGCCAAGATGGGGACATGAAAGAATCCAGGCTTAGGAGTACGTGGGGGAGGGGGGGGAGCAGGGGGAAGGGGTGGGGATGTGAATAAAGGAGGAGAGGATGGACCATGGGAGGACAGTGGTCAGATATAACATTTTCTTTTTTACTTCTTGCAAGGGGCTGGGATTGGAAGGCCTACCCAGGACCAAAGGGCCAGGTGGATTCTGGGCCTAAGGGGTGGTATGAGGGCTCGGGGCCTCTTGGCCCCAGGACCAGGGATCTGTCTGCTGTGCCACTCAGCGACCCTACAGCACAGTCAGAGTGAAAGGAGAGAGAAAATATAGTACATGGTAGTGGAGAAATACGAAAAGGAGGGAGTTGTGATCAGCAATGGCAATGGTGGAAAAATATGGAAGTAACTTTTGTGATGGACTTATCATAAAGAATGTGATCCACTCAGGACATAGTTGATGGTGTTGAAACAAAGACTGAAGCACATTTTTTGTTATTATTATTTGGGGGAGGGTGCAGGACAAGCGGGGCTGGGTGGCCTGCCTGGGGGCACATAGCAGGGTGATCTTTGGATGTCTGGGGCTGGATTCGGACCCAGGTCCTCCTGGCTCAAGGGCCAATGCTCTATCTGCCACCCAGCCACCCCTACTATTATTACTATTTTATTTTGGGTCTTTTTTTTTTTTTTCTTCTTTTTGGTTTTTGCAGGGCAGTGGGGATCGGGTGGCTTGCATGTCACATGGCTGGGTAATTATTGGGTTTACGAGGCTGGATGTGGACTCGGGTGCTCGTGGCTCCAGGGCTGGTGCTTCGTCCATTGCGCCACCTGGCCATACCTACAATTATTACTATTATTTTTTTTTAATTATAATTTTTTTTCTCTCCCCTTTCCTTTTTCGCCCAAGCTAGTCTATCTATATTCAAGGGGGGAGGGGTATTTTGTTTACTTGTAAACAAGTATATTTTATTAATGTAAAAAAAATTTGTAGAAAATGAGAATAAAAAATAAATTAAAAAAAGAATCAGAAGATTGCATGTATTTGGTTTTATATTATTTTATTTTCATCAACCTATAGATTATTAAGTCAAAAGTATGAATTCTAAGACTATAATATTTATCATTTTAAGATTTTGTTTTGAACATATTAAAAAATTAAAGTGAACTGGAAGAAGTCCTAAAGGATTAAGTTTAGTAGAGAAACCAAATAATTCTACTCATTATTATGCTGAGAAACCAAACAATGATGCTTAGGAGGGGAAAAAATAGGGACAGTGGCTATGTATGCCAAAAAGAAAGTTGTATTAGGTATAAAAATGATTACTTAACTTTAATCTGCATTGTAAATATGAAACTAATTCTCTTTACATTTCCAAAACAAACCTAGATTTACAGTGTAATTTTGTTTTAACACGTATTACTTAAGTCAAATTCCTACGCTAAACTACTTTGGTGGTCAGAAGTCACAGGACTCATTCTTTTAAGCTTAAGTTAACTAGGATCTAGCAGAATATGATATACATTGGCAATACTCAATAACTATCAGTTACATATGATCATTAAATATCAGGACAGCCATTTAGTGGAGCAGGAGGTCTTATCAACACTAAAAATATGGTAGAAGATTTAAAATGCTTATAACAACTATTATAAGGACAGAATTGACAAAGATCATTAAAATACATTTAGGACTACTTAGCATTCATGTTTAAAGAATCTTACCTTGCCATTTCATCTTCAACATACTTTTTTACAGTTTTCTCAGCTACTGTCCGATCGAGTTTCGTGATTGGAACAGTTTTAATTTCATCATATAAGGCTTGAGGCTCCTAAGACAAAAAAAAATGAATGTTATAAGCATTTTTTTCAGACTAGGCATTTCAGAAACAATGTTTATTTTAATTAAGAGAACTTAATTTCCATAAAAATGCAGTTTAATCCAGTTAAGTTTTAAAATACCAGATATATCTATGTTATACAAAAAAAAAATTGCAACCATATAACCTGCTCTATAATGCTAGTCAAAAAAACTATTCAACCTGGAGGAATAAAAAAGCAATTTGTAATGACTATAATCTATAATTTATGATCTCATTTCTAAGCAGAAATAAATGCTAAAAATACGTTTTGGCTTCAAAAAAAAAAAAACCACTGACAGTAACAAAAGCTTAATATTATACAAGAATCTTACTTCATTATTCCAAAAGATTGCTTTTTTTTTCCCAGGGAGGGCATTCATTTAACCACCTATCATTTAAGCTCTCAACAACTTAATGGAATGGTGCTAGGACCAAAACCATAACTTCCTGAAGCTCAACCTCTCATACTTACATTTTTCCTAAGAAAATAATCTGGAAAGGGATTCATATTTAAAGACCTTCAAGCTTGACGAGACGTATCTGATATACTAGTTCTATTACTGACTTCCAAACAAGATGAGCAAACAGAATGGAGCAATATTAAGCAAATAGGAAAAATTAATTTTTTTTAAATATCTATTGAATGCAGAATCACAAAATGCCAAAAGAATTTCCATCACTTTTGTTGGTTTCTTGTTACTTTACCATTGCAATCTGAACCTCCCCTCCTGTGGCATATACATCTCCATCATGATCACCATAAAGAAAAAATTTTACTATGCTTCCATAGAAGAGTGGAAGTGTCTTGGTTGTCTTAACCTAAAAGTAAGTTAAAAAAATAAACAAATAGTATTACCATTCACATATTTAGAAATTATGTTATAAAAAATATAAAATATACACATATAGATAAAACTCAAATATGAATTAGCTTTTTACATTTGAAATTTTGTGAAGGTAAGGAACTTCCACTATCACTGCAACTACTCTGAAGTCCTCAGGAGCTATCTAAAGAATATAAGGATGAGTTATCTGCCCAGGAGTTAATATATGTCTAAGGAAGGCTTTCAAATCAGACCTTTCTGATTCCAAACCTAAAAATTATGCCTATATCCCAGATCCAAACTGCCGCTTAATCAAAATAATGCCAAAGTGTAAAAGCACTTGGTTTAAAATGTGCATTCTAGTTTTGGCGAAATTCTCATTACATTTAAAAATAATAGCCATTATACATATTCCTCAATTTCTAGATCCACTCAATCTGTATTCTAGAATTGGCGAGATTCTCATTATATTTAAGAATAATTACCATTATATATATTCTTCCACTTCTAAGATCCACTCAACAATACTACCTAATCCATACTAAAAATGAGACATGACATATATGAATTTTAAAGTTGAAAAACTGTTTAATAAGAACATTAAAATACAAAATTTTAATTGAATAAATTCTTTAATAAGGAACCCTGCGAATAAACTCAAAAGTGCTAAAAAGTTAACACCTGTTTCAGAAGTTTTAGCTCTGACGTTAATAATAAATATACAAATTTGGCTTCTTTAATACAATTATTTTTTTAGCATATCTTGTAAAATTTAGAAGGGGATGGGGAGAACGCACTGATTTAATTAAGCCAATTCATAATAAAAGCAGCTACTATGAATTAGAGATAATATAAATATTTTTCAAAAGTCTATTTAAAACATAGTATTATAAAAGAACACTTAAGTATTTAAGAGTTTTGAAAAAAAGTGACAATATTCTAAAATGTTATACTATTAAAAGTCATCATTTAAATCAATATAATAACTAGGGATAATGAAGTTCCACATAATCTATTCTTTTCAAGAGAAAGAATTTAGGAATATTAAAATATATGGGTCAAAATGTAAACTTACCAACTGCCCTGCTTTGTATGTCTTTCCATCCCATTCTATTGCAGCATATGTAGCCCAAGGACTTTGCATTCTTTTAGAAGAAAGGTCAGTTCGCGTAATTATCCCTTTAAATAGTGTAAATCTAATTTGTTTGTCATACCTCTCATGACAGTCTTTCAACCACAAAGCAAATTCTCTGTCAATTTTCATTCGCTGTTCCTGTAAAATGTTGGGGGTGGGGGGGAAGAAAATCTCTAAATAAAAATAGAACTATACAGAAATGAAAAAAAGATCTCTCTCCACAGCAAAGATATTGCATTTTTTATTAGTATCTATCAAAAACAAGTTTCAGGAACAAAGTTGAAAATAAGGCATGTAAAGCACTTTTATTTTACACTGAAATTTTTCTTATTTAAATTAGAATGATTATATAAACAAATGAATAATTCAAAATATCAAAACTTTACCTGTCCATTAAAAATCCTTGTAAAAAGAGTGTTCTTATCTTTCAGCTTTAGTTCCAGATCCATAAAAGTCAGTTTATTTGTGCTGACCTGAAATTTATCATTAGTGAATAATGCTCCAGAAATTCTATTGTAGCATTCAATTGGTGCAAGGCCTCGCTTCTTAGGAGGAGCACACCAGTCAAAGCTTAAACATAAGAAAAAAATAAATCATTTAGTAGAAATACTGACTTCCAAGGCACAACATAATGCAAGTTTTAGAGAAAATTAAAACTTACTCTTCGACAGTTGTGTATGGTATTAATCTTCCATTCCAAAAACATTCAAAAATGGGTCTTTTTCCTCTTGCACCTTTTTCTACTATAAAACAGTCATCGTCATCATCATCATCTTTCAATTCTAGGCCAAATCAAAAGGAAAAAAGATTATTGCTACAAAAGACCACACACACAAATAAGATTTGGATTAACCTCTGTTAGAACAGCTACCAAAACTCTAAAAAAAAAAAATAATGTCTTCAGATGGTAATAGAGAATAACTCAATTGAGATATGCATGTAAGAGTGTGTGTATGTACATCTGTATATATTGGGCAGTAGGGGGGGCAGAGAACAGAGAATCCTCAGCTTTTCCTAAAAGCTTACTTCTAAGTGAACTGTTTTGGAACTATAATGAATTTTCTTTATTACATTAAGAATAAAGGATACGATCTCAGGAAAGCATATAAAAATAACCCAAAATCTATCTGATATTTCTAACTCTTGATTACTGAATTTTTTGACCATTCCTTCCCAAACTCCATTGCTCAGCTATTATCTTTTCTTTCCTTCCCCCAACTGTGGATGTTCCTCAAGTCACTTTCTCTATAATGTCTGATATTTGCTACCTGTAAGCCTTGAGAAAGTGAAATTAATTATCTTGGGTCTCAGTTTCTTAATCCATAAAAGGAAGAGGTGAGCCCCTAAAGTCAATCTCACTAGATTCATATTCCAGGACCTCTGGAATGAAATATAAAAAGTCCAAAGTCAATTAAACCCCTTCACAACCTGGTTCCAATCCATCTTGCTGATTTCATTACAAATTATTCTCTTTAATACATAGGATGATCTAGTCAAATGTCCTCCTTCAGACATTCTGCTTCCTCTCTTCACGCTTTTGCAAAGTAAAGTAGACAGTGCTGGGCCTAGAATAAGAAAGATCTAAACCTAAATTTAGGCTCAGACATTACTAGCTATATGACCTAGGGCAGACTAGTTGCCTTAGTTTTCTCAACTATAAAACAGGGATGGTAGAATCAAATTCACAGAGTTGTTATAGGAGACAAGTAAGAAGATATCTGTAAGGTGCTGAGCAGAGTGCCTGACACATAGCAGCTTAACAAATGTTGAATTCTCTCACTATCAAGTCCAGAATGCCCTATCAATATAGCTCTCTAATTTACCTCCAAGTTGGACTCAAATATTTCCAGCACAAGTTATTTTCTGATACCCTCAAGTACTAGTGAAGTATGTATTAAATGTGTACTTTTATGTGTATAGGCTGCCTCTCCTCACAGAAAGTAAGTACCCAAGGAAAACATCAGTTCATTTGTGTTTTTATACACAATGACTTAAAAGCATTTAATAAAATGCGTTTCTTTGAAAGATATCATTTCCACTTTTGAAGAAAAACAGTACAAATGGTTAAGCAAATTATAAAGTTCCATGAAAGAAGAACCCATTTGATTTCCCTGAAAGCATGTAGAATAATATTTCCTATGACAAACAAAAAAATGTATTTTTATTAAAACTAAATATAGCTTAATGGTTTAAATGAAGCTAATAAATGGTTGTGGAATTGAATATGGAAACAATGCACTGAGATTCCTTCAGGATTTGTGTCCACTTATTACTACTTCTAGGAACACAAGTAACTGAAAACCAATTGCCTAATGTCTCTCTCACTTCCAAGGTGATGACAGAAAGGGCTCCCCTGATTAAGTAGTTTAAAGTCATTTGGTACAAAGCAGGAAAAATAAAGAAGCAAAAAAATCAATTTTTGTTCAGGTACAAAAAAATGTAATTTTGAAAAAAAAAAAGAGGAAGCCAGGCAAATATTCTCAGAGTATGCCATCATTTAAAAACACTACAATTTGTCTAAGTGAAAGCAACTGTCTTGATCAATGTTTTCTCTAAGAATTAGTATAAAGTTGACACAAAGGGTGGTAGGGAGTAGGCTTGTTTCAGTTAAGAACTATATCTATAATGAGACAATCTGCACAAGCCTAAAGCATAATTATGGCTAAATTAATATTTAAACCAATCCTTTCAAAGCAAATTCATTTTTATCATTTCCCTAGACTCTCCAATCCAAAAAAAGGCCTATCTATCCATCCTTTTGTACTAACAATTTTACCGACATTTTCAAAAATGTTCAACTGTGAAAAATTGAAATGGTGGTTCTATGTCTCTGCAATCACATTTCCTAACGAGTAAAACTATATCAATGGAGATTTTAGTCCTAATCTGGGTTTAAAAAAACATTTTAAACAAGATTAAATAATAACTCCAAATTTAGACATACATATTTATAGTTAGGGCAATACAGAATTTCTTACAACATTGTAAAATTTATTAAATACATCTAGCTATCTGCTAAGAGAACAGGTATAATAAAACAATATTTTATATCATCAGAAATAACATACTCGGGGCAGCTAGGTAGCGTAGTGGATAAAGCATCGGCCCTGGAGTCAGGAGTACTTGGGTTCAAATCTGATCTCAGACACTAAATAATTACCTAGCTGTGTAGCCTTGGGCAAGCCAATTAACCCCATTTGCCTTGCAAAAAAAAAAAAAAAAGAAATAACATACTCAACACTCAGAATGTCTGGAGAATTTGGCTCTGAATAAGCAAGCAACCAAAAAGAACAATGACTTTTCAAATCACATAACCAAAGTCAAGGCACTGAAATTTAATGAACTTGATCCATGAAAGATCCTCTGAGCTGATCATTAAATTGAAATCAATTTTTTTCTTAATATGGATACAAGGAGTCTTATCATTTTCAGTCCACAAAAGACTGAAAGAAGCTACTTATAAAGTAAGTACATTGCTAAACTAGAAGCAATAGACTTAGTTATGGCAAAAAAATTTTTAAGAGATACAAGAGTTTAGAAAAACAAAGTTCTCTGTGCCTATTTATTGTTAGGGTGCACATCAAAATATACATACAATATATAACATAAGCTCACACCTTAATAACATCTCCAACTCAACATTTTAAAGCCAAACACTTTTCTTGAACACTGTTTTAAAGAAAATAGAATAAAAGACCTACATACTTGATGGAAAACATGGATCATCAGGAAAAGTCTCTTTATCATATAAGAATGGATGATAGCGAATGATTCCTTCAACCACACCTTCTCCTTCTACATGGGACTTGAACTCAAAACTATCTGCTGCTGTATTTATATATAAAGTTTGCATGTCATCTTTGATCTCTCTAAGGTTGATAATCTTGGGTACTTTCCCTTTTTCAAACATTGAAATCTAGAACAGAAATAAACAATCAAGTAAGTGTTAAATACAATTTAAATGGGAAAACTCATTGCTTGTACCCAAACACCAGACAATATGGTATAGTACAATTAAAAATGTTATGTAAATATTTAATAATCTAGCTCAAAAAAGAAATTAAAATTTAGAAAATGAAATTACATACATTAATAGAGGAAACAAATTACAAGGGAACACAAATAACACGAAGCTATATTTAATTCAAGGAAGTTCTAATAGTGATGAAAAGCAATTATGACAATCATCAAAATATTAACAAGGCACTTTTATATACTACTTTGCAGTTAAGGATTTTTCGTATATGTAATCACACTTTTAACCTAAAAAAAAAAATCCTATGATACAAATGCCAAATATTGCTTTACATAGCAAGTAACTGAAGTTGAGAGTATTTAAATATCTTTTATGAGGTTAAACAGCTAATACAGAAGAGCCTGAAATTAACTCCAGGAGCTTTAATTCCAAATGAGAAGGGTTTCTCCCACAATGCTATCTCCCTCAAAGAAAGCAAAAATGCTAAGCTCTATGAATTGCTTTTACTTCACCAGTACCCTTTGAAGGAAAACATCAGTTCAATTGCTCAGCATGGTTAGAAGAATCATGGAAACTTCATCTAAAATGTGATGAGAAAAATCTAGCCAAAATATCTTACAAAATTGGTCATACAGGCTTTGATAGAAGACTTCTAAGAAGAAGCAACCTAAAACATTCTAATAGTCTTAAAGCTTTACGACTTAACAGCAACATTGTGTGATAATCTACTCTTATAGACTAGCTTCTCTCAGCAGTTTAATAAGCAAAGACAATTGTTTTTTTTAATTTTATATTACAATAATCTTGTTATGAGAGTAATCATAACCCCCCTTACAACCCCACCCAAAAAAGACAAGACACCTCAAGAACAGTGAGAGAGGGAAAAAAAAGTGTACTTCAGTCTCTGTTCAGATACCAATGTTTCCGTTTCTGGGATGAATTACCTTCCTTCCCCATCAAAGCCACCAGAGAAGCTGCTTTAATATTTTTCCCACAGTAGCTACCACTAACTGTATTTCCCTCCACTCTTCCTTCCCTCCTATTCTCCCTCTCCTTTCATCCTGCCCCTGTTCAGAAGTATGTTGTATCTGAGTACCCTCTCCTACAATATTCCCTCTCTTCTATCACAAACTCCCCGACTTCTGTGCCCCCATTCACCCTGATCCCATCGCTTTCCTATAATTTTTCTCTAGAGTAAGATTTCTATACCCTATTAAGTGTATGTTATTTCCTCTCTGAGCCATTTTTGATGAGAATGAAGGCTCACTCATTGTCCCTTGCCTTCCCCATTCCATTCCACTGTAAAAGCTCTTTCTTGAGTCACGAGAAATATCTTAGTCCCTTTCTCTTCCTCCTAGTACTTTCCTTTATCATAATTGATTCTATCTTTTTACTATATTATACCATTCAGCTCCTTCCTGTTCCTTATCTAAATATGCTCCTTCTAACTACTCTTATAAATGAGAAAGTTCATAATGATCTTGTTCCCATGCAGGAATACAAGAAGTTCAACATCATTAAGTTCCTCATAGTTAGTCCTTCTCATTCACCCCCTCTATCATTCACCCAAGTCATTGGAGATCAAACTTTTTTTTTAAGAAACATTTTATTTAAAAATTTACATAAAACAATACAAGGTTCTCCAGAAAACTGTGTTCAAGAGATGTATACGATAAGATGTCGAAGATGGACTGGAGAAGCAGGAAGGAATTAAGATTTTTAATCTCCTGGGTTCAAGGGTCCATTGGTACTCAAGTATTTAGCCAAGTCCATCCTGTAAACCACGGATCCTCCTGGCCAGCTGAATATCTTTGGGATACAGGGTAACTCTCTGCGCATGAATGGAGAGGAGGTAGGCATCTTCAAATAAATGAGTAATAAATGCTTCTGCTGCCTCCTGTAGGGCCAGTAGGGCCTAAGCTTGCCAGCAAAAGTCCACTCCTCGAGTATATTGGAGGCATATCTCTCTAACCAGTCGGCCGAAGGGCGCCCTCCTAATCAGCAGGTGGGTGCTTTTCTGCAGCTTTTGGGTCTCCCTAAGAACGTGTTGGTTTTGTCGCCTGGGAAAGCAGCAACGAGAGGGGCCTGCAGCGGAGGTGGAGGCTCCGGGCTCAGCCTGAGGCTCAGGGCGCTTCTTTGGGGTGTTTTTGCAGCGACCCGGCCTCATGGTGCTCCTTGGCAGGGGCCAGGTGTTAGCATCTGGGGCCACAAGCCCAGGAACCTGGCGCTCCCTGCTGCAGTCCTTGCTGCCCTCCCAGCGGCGGTGCGGCACCCTCTGCGGACCGGAGGGCCATGGGCAGCACCAGCAGAGCAGCAGCGCAGGGCAGGGGGAGGGCACAGGGCGCCAGGTGCCGAGCAGACCGAAGACCTGCACTACCGCCACCAGCCCCGGGGCTGCAACCTCTGCCCCTGCCGAGATCAAACTTTCTGTTCAACTCTGGCTGTTTGAATAGGAAAAGTCTGAAAGTCCCATTTCATTGGAAGTTCATCTTTTCCCCTGAAAGATGATGTTCGGTTTTCCTGGGTAATTCATTCTTGGTTGTAAACAAGGATCTTTGGACATACAGAATATCATATTCCAAGCCCTTCAAGCCTTTAATGTAGATGCTGCCAGATCCTCAGTAATCCTGACCATGGAGCCTCGGCAGCTGAATTGTTTCTGGCAGCTTTTATTATTTTCTCTTTGACTTGGGAGTTCTGCAGTTTGGCTATAATATTCCTTGAAGTTTTTCTTTTGGGATCTCTTTCAGGAGGTTATTGGTGAATTCCCTCAATTTCTATTTTTATTATTTCTTGAAAAATGAAATCTAGGGGCAGCTAGGTGAAGCAGTGGATACAGCACCAGCCCTGGAGTCAGGAGTACCTGAGTTCAAATCCAGCCTCAGACACTTAATAATTACCTAGTTGTGTGGCAATTAGCAAGCCACTTAACCCCATTGCCTTTTCCTGGTCATGACTTTTAGGGAGTCCAATAATTTTTAAATTATCTCTCCTGGATCAGTTTCCAAGGTCAGTGATTTTTTCAATTAGATAGTTCATATTTTCTTCTAATTTGGGGGGTTTTGGGTATAGTTATTTCTTCAAGAGTTTTCACAAGGGCATGAGCTTCCTTTATTTCCATTCTACATTTGAAGGAGTTATTTTATCCAGAGTTTTTTTTTAAACTCCTTTTCCACCTGGCCAATTCTGCTTATTAAGACATTCTTCTAATTTGTCTTTTGTCTTGCCTTTTCCATTTGACCAAAACTGGTTTTTAATGTTATTTTCTTCATTTTTTTTATATTTTCTTCACCAAGTTAATGACTTGGTTTTTATGATTTATCTGCATTGCTCTCATTTCTCTTCCCAATTTTTCTTCTACCTCCCTCAATTGCTTTTCAAAGTCTTGTTTGAACACATCCATAGCCTAAGCCCGTTTTCTATTTCTCTTGGAGGTTTTAGATACAGAAGCCAAAATTTTGTCTTCATCTGAATATGTAGTTTGATCCTCCATGGGATCAAATAAATTTTCTATGATCAGATTCTTATTTTTTTGTTGTTTGCTCATTTCCTCAGGATGTGACTGATGTACTGTACTTCCAAGGCTTTGGGGAGGTTCTTGGGACAACCCACAGGGACCTTAATTCCTCCAAGGTCTTATGAGAGGCTCTAACTGCTCTCTTGCCTGTGTTCAGGCCCTCCCCTCTGCCCTGGAACTGTGACGATGGTCCCAGCTTGGCTATGGTGGTCAACACCACAACCTGGATCTGAGTGTGGGAAAACAATGGAGTCATGCCCCAGGGAGAGCAGAAAGACCTCTGCATTCTTCCCTGACCCCCTTACTATCTGTGGGCTGAGAGCTCTGGATGTGCTGGGTGGCTTTGCCAACTCCAGCTGCAGATTCTCACTGCAATGCTGCTCTGAGGCCAGTGCTCAACTCTGCACTCACTCTGGTGTGGCAGCGTTCTGTCACCATCCCTTCCAGCTGTCACCAATGATCCCTGGGCCAAGAGATCAAGAAATAGCCCCCTGGCTTGGCTGTGCTCCAGGCTGCACTGCAACTTTTTCAACTCCCAGTCCTGGAGGAACAGACTTTTCCAGCAGAACTTCTAAGTTGTCTTAGACAAGAGAAATTGTATCACTCAGTCTTTCTGTGGGCTCTTCCCCTCTAAATTCTGATAAGTCATAATTTGACAGCTTTTAGAATTTGGGGGAAGAATGAGTTCCCAGGAATTCCTGCCTTCACACTGTCATCTTGGCTCCCAGGAATATTCTTCAAGCAAAGACAATTCTAAAAGACTGTGATGAAAGACGCCATATCCCATGCAGAGATAACACTATATAGTCTGAATGTAGTCCAAAGAATACTATTTTCACTTTTCAAAATTTGTTTTTTTATATTTTCTTTCTTTCTTCAAAAGCAACTTCAAGAGGTCTGTAATTGAAGCATCTAAGCAATTTAAAATTGGTCTGTGCCTTTTAACACTGTGATACATGAGTTATGAGAAAAACATGAAAATCAAATTCATTAAAACGTGAATAAAAAGAGTACTAGAGCTCTAGGATTCTCTAGTAGATAAATAGTTGTCATTTAGAAGGATTAGCTTTGTTCTGTGTAGTCTAGGTAAAAAGTCTAAGTAAAAAGAATTTGCCAAAGCTACAAAAAAGAATTGATGGGGGGTTGGCTAGGTAGCGCAATGGATAGAGGATCGGCCCTGGAGTCAGGAGTTCAAAATCCAATCTCAGACACTTAATAATTACCTAGCTGTGTGGCCTTGGGCAAGCCACTTAACCACATTTGCCTTGCAAAAATCTAAAAAGGATTTGATGGAAAGAAAAATTTCCAAATAATGAGTTATGTTCAAGTAGAATAAGTTGTCTTAGAAGTCAAAGGCTCACTTACTTAAAGTTTTCAAGCAAAAGCTGAATAAACACTTATTTCTTCAAGTTTTAGAGGGGATTCTTGGAAAATACAAACACTAATGTCCCTTTTCAACTAAAATTCTGTAATTCTATGGAGTTCCTTGAACACCCTGACAATTTAGTCCATCAACTATTTGAGCAACAGAGAAATGGAAAAAGAATTTATCATGTGTTTTTCTTATCTAGTCACCATGATCATAGTCAAGATTTCTTATAAACCATAATATTTGGAATATGTTTACATCTTACTTCCATATCAATGTTGTTGAATGGTCCAACTTCTTTTGTTGCAGCACTGGATTCATTTCCTTTTGGTCCATGAATATAGTAATGATAAATATGTCTAGAATTGAGAACAACAACAACTTTATCCTGAGTTATATGTAATTATCACTAAATTTAACAATAGTGTACAAAAAAATAAGTCATTACATAAGTTTTATCTCAGCTTTGAATATACTAGGAACTACCATCTTCAAACTTTGGTACAAATATTTATTTATATAAAGACAATATTCTAAAAATAAATGAAATTGTACCTAAGAGTGTTTATCATTTGCAAGTCCTGGAATTTCAGAACTTCTTCCTGAGATTATTTTCATGGTTAAAATACAAAAAAAGTTGAGTCTTAGTGAATTAATTTATAGGGTAAGTATACCCAAATCTGTACCTAGTTTTCCAGGAAAATTTCAGTCATTTATACTAAATGTTTTGAATTGACTACTAATTAAATCTGGCACTCCAGTTATTTATTTTTACAAACTTTACTGAATAAAAAGGCAATAATGTGGTATCACTAATAACTACATTTCCTTCTTTTTAAACCCTTCAACTGGGGCGTGTAGGTGGCACAATGGATAAAGCACCGGCACTGGAGTCAGGAATACCTGGGTTCAAACCCGGTCTCAGACACTTAATTACCTAGCAATGTGGCATTAGGCAAGCCACTTAACACCAATGCCTTGCAAAAACTTTAAAAAAAAAACCTTCAATAACATTTAACAGTGAACACTAATTAACTTAACCCACTTTTAGAACTAAAGTATATTTTTAATGGAATAAAAAAATTGACATTTGGAAGGTAATTCTTTTAAGCAAGGGGTAGATACTAGTACTTTGTTTCCTAGAGGAGAAAATAATCTCTGTTGCTCAAAACACAAGTAATGATGTTAACTTTTCCAAAGGGTCAATGCATAGGATGAAAGATTTGATAATATTGTTCCACAACTATTCTGTAACATAAAGAATCTCAATCATCTGAGTCCCTGACATACCAAGGTCACAATTTCAGCATGTGTTAGAATTAGGATATGAAACAAATAGAACATACTAAATGATTTTTTTCAACTTTTCAAAATACTATCTTTATGTTACATATACAAAAATCTTAATGAACGATCTGTAATTTCATCAAATTGGGGGTATAGTAACTCCTATTACTACTCCTCTCATTCAAGTACTATTGAGGGGTTAAATGAGCTTTTCATAAGGTCACAAAAATAATGCCAAAAGGGGTGTGTTAACTAAGTCTTGCCAACCCAAGTCCAATAAATCAACAAAGCATTTTACATCTCACTAAAATTTTTAGAGAAGTGAAAACAATTATGTGCTAATTTAATGGTTTCATAGTTGGGAGACAAACTTCTTAAAAATATTAAAAAATGTTCATTTGGAAACATCCAATGAACTTTCAACAGGAAAGAAAAAATATATAATTTTATGAAGCCCCAAAATTTACACATAAAAATATAGAAATTCAACAATATATTTTATGTGCTTAATGTGCTAAGTATTTGTATTATAAATTAATATGTTGGGGTCGCTAGTTGGTACAGTTGATATAGTACTGATTCTGGAGTCAGTAGAATCTGAGTTCAAATTTGACCTCAGACATTTCATACTTACTAGCTGTGTGACTTTGGGCAAGTAACTTAATCCCATTACCCACCATAAGGAGATAGTTAAGTGTATATATATATTTAGGCACCTAAGAGAAATCCACTATACAACATTTATTACCTATAAATTTCCAATGGAATACTGCAGGGGAATAGTTTAATTAGAAGAAACTTTGGATCAAGTACAACTGGCATATAAAATCTCTAGGTCCAATCCATCTCTAAAATTTTATAACAAAGAATTAGTATTACCTCTGCTAAACCAGCAATACTCATTTTAAAAGGCTTGATAAATTCTATGAATGAAATATTTTGAGACAAACTTTTTTCTCTAAAAGAATAAATTCACAATTCCAGTAATGAAAATGATTTGGTTGGGAAGATATAATCTTATAACAACTTCTTAGGAACATGTCTATTTCAAAAGATATACATAATAAAACAATTAAAATAGACTTTACTTTTCAGGTACTCACCAGATTCCATTCTTATCAAATAGCTTTATACAAGGTTTATAAACTTTTACACTCCCCATCCCTTTCCCAATCCTGTTCTTGACTTGCTCAGGATCTCACAATCATTCCACCCTTCCAATCCAGGGTCTCTGGATCAGTCTAAAATTCCAGAAGTCTACTTCATCATAGATCCATAAGGCCCAATTATTCCTTGAGGAAGTTCCTCTAGAGGCTCCATTTTGCAAAGAGGTAGGTAGGTATGCCTTCATCCTTCTCCAGGCCCTATTCCTCCTTTCCACCCCTGCTATTACAATCTGAAACCTCCTTCTTTCTTCTTCTTCTTCCTTGTGCCCTCTACATACTGAGTGAATACCTGTTTCTTTCCTTCCTTGACCTCAGTATTTCAATCACTAAGAGTATATCTTTAATAATAAGGATCAAATCCCACAAAAGGTAATAAACTAGTAAATGCATTACCACATTGCCTTGGTCCATGAAAAAAATATATCTGATTGTCAGTCAATTTATGATGATTCTCAAATTCCCTCAGTTGATGCATCAGTTTATCTGCTATACAGGACTTCACAGAACTTCTGGACTATTCACAGCCTTTGAAACCCAATGACTCGCTTCCATATCATTGTAACAGGACACTCAAGTGGGAGTTTAACAAATGAACTAAAAAGGCTTCATTCTTTATTTAAGTCTTTCATTCTTAGGGGAAAAGTTATCAAATTTTAAGCCCACACAGTATATTTCGAAATAAAATATTAAAATTAACTTACGCTAATTGTCTTGTCCAAAGGTGAAAATAATTTTTCAAGTACTGAATATGTTCTGGTTGCACACCTGTAATAACCACTGCAGTAAAGCTATCTTTTTCTCTCTCGTCAAGAATAAGACTGTGCAGAAACCTCTCATCATCATTTGTGATGTGAGCAGAGTCTGATGGCTAAAAAAAAGTGAATATTTTCATCAGAATATTATATGTCATTAAAAACAAAACTGAATATGGTTTATCAGAATCTATGAACTAAATTTAGGGAATGTCCATTACATGGGGAATGGTTGAACAAATTGTGGTATATGAATGTGACGGAATATTGTAACTCTATAAGACTTAAGAGAGACAGGACTTCAGAAAAATCTGGAAAGATTTACATGAATTGATCCTGAGTGAAATGACCAGAAAAACATTATAAACACTAACAATAACGGGTGGTGACCAACTATGGTGGACATGTTCATTTCACCATAATAGAAGACAATTCTAAAAGATTTGTGATGGAAAATACCATCCATAAATAAAGAAGGAACTATGGAGCTTGAATGCATACCAAAACTTATGATCTTCAATTTTTCAAAGTTCTCTTGTGAATGAATTGGGTCTTTTTTTCTCTCTAATGCTTTGTTTCTTGTCTGGATTTGATTCTTCTTTCATAACATGATTAATATGGATGTATTTTTAGCATAATTACACTTGTAGAGCCTAAATTAGATTGCTTTCTTTCAAGGGGGAGGAAAGGAAGGAAGGAGGGAAGGAAAAAAATGTAAAACTCAAAACTTTGCTAAAAAAAAAAAATGACTGGTGAAAACTACCATAGCATGTAGTTGGAAAAACAAATGAAGAAAAAAGACAAATATAGGGGTAAAAATTTATGACTGTATTAAAAATAGTCTGGAGCTACAGAGGAAACTGCCCTGGGAAAACAAGGTTAAGGTACCAGATTCATTTTAGTCCATTATCAAATAGCTGAATACCAGAAACTGATTTGTTTTGATAAGTAGAAAAGACATTTAAAAAAGGACTACTGGGGCGGCTAGGTGGCGCAATGGATAGAGCACTGGCCCTGGAGTCAGAAGTACCTGAGTTCAAATCCAGTCTCAGACACTGTGGCCTTGGGCAAGATACTTAACCCTGTTTCCTTGCAAAAAAAACCAAAAAAACCCCAAAACGAAAAAAAAACCTAAAATAAGTTTTTGCAAGGCAATGAGGTTAAGTGGCTTGTAGGGGTAGCAATGTAAACCAATAGGAGGCATATAAAGGAGTTTAAGGTTTTAAAAACAAATGTCAAAAATTATTTTTACATGAAACTGGGGGAAAATTAAATACAAAATAAATTTTTAAAAAGCATTTTTGTAAAAATTAAAGGATCATTCAAATAAAATGGTGAAAGAACTCAAAAGAACAAACTTCCAAAAGAAACCCTCAAAATCCTGTTTTCTAGTCTTCCAAATAAGCATCTGATAAATCACATACAAAACTATCTATCAGGGTGGCTAGGTGACGTAGTAGATAAAGCACCGACCTTGGAGTCAGGAGTACCTGGGTTCAAATCCGGTCTCAGACACTTAATAATTACCTAGCTGTGTGGCCTTGGGCAAGCCATTTAACCCCATTTGCCTTGCAAAAATCTAAAAAAACCCAAAAAACAAAAAAGCCCATCTATCCCCTCCCCAATTTGTCTCTTAAGAAATAATAATAAAATGGAGGAAAGATAGGATGATGAGCTAAGTCAAAAGTAATAATAATTCTGGGATTCTGCTTAGAATATCTAACTTCCTTGTATCAATCATCTTTGTATCACTTCTCCAATCCCAATATGTACAAATACAAGCCCTGAAATGTCTATAAACATTTTAAAAAAATCAACTGACAATCCAACACATTATCATTTGTCATTCTTCAGTTTAAAAAAATTGACTTAATGACTTAAAAATTAATTCATTGAGAAATTCTAAATTAGGTCCATAATTTGGATCAACAGGTCTACAGAGTATCTTTTTCTAACATCTTCAAAAGAAAACACGGAAATCCCCAATTTAGTCATTCTTTGACTTAAAGGGGACAATGAATACCCCAGAATAATTAAGAAATTCATTGTTTAAAATGCTGAGTTGCCAATATTGGTACACTGAGGTAAAGATTAAATTTGAAAGGAAAAAATTAAGGAAAAAGCATACATAACATTCAAAACAGACTGTACCTTCCGGTTTCTAATATATCCACTATATATTGCTTCTTTATTTTTCTCCTTCTTTTCAAAATCCTCTTTAGAGAGCACAAGCTCATGAACGTCTTGAGAATCTGAAGGTTTGCTAATCATCTGTTGAGAATTAAAGAGAATTTATTAATATCTTTTCACAGAAAGAACAAATTATAGATAAAATATTAAAAATCTGATAGAGAATCTTTAACAATCTTTGTACTTACTCTGGCTGATTGTCCAACAAAGAAAACAGCTTGCTTGCCCCCAACACCAAAATATGAAATATCACTATTTAAACTACGAGGCACTGGTAATGGACGTACATATCCTGAATGATCACTAAAATAAAAGATTCCATTAGTACTCTGTGTGTAAACAATACACTTATTATATGAGTTATTATATTTTGCATCTAATATTGTTCAGTATTACTTCCTGAAAAGTAATAAATTTAGTTATCATTTAAATCAAAAAAATTTTTTTTTAGTTTTTGCAAGGCAATGGAGTTAAGTGAGTTGCCCAAGGTAACACAGCAAGGTAATTATTAAGTGTCTGAGGCTAAATTTGAACTAAGGTCCTCCTGACTCCAGGGTCACAGGTTCTATTCACTAAGCTGCCCCAAGATCTCATTTTCTTCCCCTCTTGCTGCTTTGCCAGTGTCTTTAGAATAATACAAATGAAATGTCAACTGCTCAACTGGTTGTTCTTTTTTTTTTTACTGTAAAGAGTAAAAGTCTACAATCTTTCTTAGTAATGAAGTATTATTACTGTCTTATAAAATCAAATACTCTTGGGTTTGCCTACACTCTGTCAAAAGGAGCTTGTAAAGTAACATTTCTTTGAAATGAAAAAATTATTGTTTCAATTATACATTTTCTAGAAATACAAAGTTCACAAGAAAACTATGGAATATTAATATTCTTGAACTACTTCAGGTTAAAAAAAAAAAACTACAGAGCATCATTTCAGTGGCACTTAGCTTTGTACCTGACAAAACCGTTTACTATCACTTGCAAAAGCAGTCAATGGGGGCATCTAAGTGGCATAGCTGGATAGAGCATTGGCCCTGGAGTCAGGAGGAACTGAGTTCAAATCCAGTCTCAGACACTTAATAATTACTTAGTTGTATGACACTGGGCAAGTTACTTAACCCCAATTGCCTTGCAAAAAAAAAAAGTAGTCAACAAATAACATTTTACTTATCCTGAAAGATGTTTCTTTACTAGTAATTTTGGGACAGCAGAACAGTGTCAAAAGTACCTAGAAAACGGAAGAGAGGAAACAAAGGAATCCAAAATTGAGGAAAAAAACGAGAAAAAAATTTAATGTGGTGCAGGGTGATTAATAATCAGATTCCTTGGGGTGGTTAGCTGGCGCAGTGGATAGAACACCAGCACTGGAGTCAGGAGTACCTTGAGTTCAAATCCAACCTCAGACACTTAATAATTACATAGCTTGCCTTGGGCAAGCCACTTAACCCCATTGCCTTGCATAAAATTTTAAAAAAAGTCAGATTCCTTAAGAGAGTGGGCAAGAAGGGTAGGAGGGGTGAGAAATAAAATTACTTCAGTTTTTTCATTTACTTGCCTCAATATTCTTCTTGGCATCAGACATCTGCTATACTGTGATCCCTTTGTTTAAGTTATTTAACCTGTCTGTCTCAATTGTAAAATGGGACTAATTATAGTACCTACTTCCCCATTCTTTTGTGAGAATCAAATGTGTTACTTACAAAGCACTTACAACAGTGCCTCCTACACAGGAGGCAGTAAAGAAAGGCCAATTTCGTAACTTCCTCATGCTGCAAGATCATACGATCACACAAAGATCTCATATACTTCATCATCCAAATAAAGATGCAAAGGTTCACAAAAGTAAAATATTTTACATGGACTAGTTTTCAGTAGGTAATTAAAATTTTAAGATATTTTAATTATGGCAATCCTATTAAGAATTAAAATGGGGCAGCTAGGTGGCACAGTGGATAGAGTACTTGCTCCAGAGTCTGGAATACAGGAGTTCAAATACAGCCTCAGACACTTAATAATTACCTAGTTGTGTGGCTTTGGGCAAGCCACTTAACCCCATTTGCATTGCAAAAATCTTAAAAAAAGAATTAATATAGTCCATAAAAGAATAAATACACAGAACGCCTCCAAAAAGAGACCCTGGATAAAAAAACTCCAAGAGCTATCATAGTCAAATTCCAAAACTCTTAAATAGGGAAAATATTGCAAATAATTTAAATCAAAGGATGCACCATTTCTATTATCCAGGACTTCTCAGCTTAAACATTAGAGGATTGGAGGGCCCGAAATATGTTATTTTGGAGGACAAAAGACCTTGAATTACAACCAAAAATCAACTACCCTGCAAAATTCAGAAATTTCTTTCAAGGGAAAAGATAAACTTTCAAAAATTTAGAGGACTTCAAATTTTCTAGTAAAAAAGATCAGAACTGAAAAGAAAATTAAAACTTCACAAACACTGAAGAGATGCATAAAAAGGTAAATAAAAGGGAAAAAAATGAAAGAACATTATACTGCATACATCCCTAAAGGGAAGATAAAACTTGTAACTCCTGAGAATATATGTAGGATAGTTAAAAGAAACATACTTAGAGAGAAGATATGGATATTAATGAGAGTTGAAGATAGTGGCAGGAATTGTACTTAGAGAATATGAGTATAAGTGAATCAGGAAGCAATGTTGATTACAAGAGTAATATTTTCTATGGGAACAGAGGAAGGGAGAATATTTTAGAATATTTTAGAGGTCTGTTCTTAATTAAACAATGAGGTGTTGTTACTTTACTAAGTACTTTAGTTAAAGAGGACTGCAATATAATAGGGACAGAGAGAGAGAGTGTACTTAGAAGGAATAGACATAAAATGACCTTGAAGTGATCTTGCCTTCTTCCATACTTAGGCAATTATATATAGTTGGAGTACTATAGGGACAGAGGGAGAAAGTGTATCCAATACTTTGAGTGGGTAAGGTTACAGTGCTATGACTGGAATACTATAGGAACAGAGTGAGAGAGTGACCCTATATTTTAGTTAAAGAGGATTGAAGTGCTACAGGGACTGAGGGAGAAGGGTAGACTCAGATGGCCTGGAAGAGAAAAGATCATGAATACATTGAAGGGAGTAAGTTTAGGGGGGTGGGGACAAATGGTTCATGAATTGATTTTGCTTTACATGATGCTTTGATTGATGAGGATTGTATGGTTCATGGAGATGACTTGAAAAGAGGTACAAACTTTAATTTGATGTTATTTATGACGTTTGAGAAGTATATTTCTAATGAGACAAAAAGAGGGGAGCCCACATAGACAAAGTTGTTTCTCAATCATTCAACCCTTGAGAAAGGTACTTCTTTCAGGACAGATAAAAGAAGTATATTTTGATGGAGGGGTTGAAGGTAGGAGACATGATTAAAACAAACACAAGAAAGGATGAATTATAGAAAGCTAGGCATGAAGAGGATAAAAAAACAACATGAATAAAAATCTAATACAGTAGAGGGTTAAGAAGGAAGGGTTTGAACCCTGAGTAAATCCTACTCTCAATAGATTAGGGCCAAAGAATATACATTCCCAATTGGGTTTAAACAAATCTATCCTAACTTAGAGGAAAGTGGGAGGATAAAAAAGGAAGAAAATAAAAGTAAAGTTAAAATTAAAAAGAAAAATAAAAGTTAAATGGGAAAGAGCAAAACATTGGTGAGTAAGGATAAAGAGAAAGATAGCATGGAAGGAAAAACAGAGTTAGTAATTTTAATTGTAAATGTGAAACATACTATATTCACTTTTTTAAAATTTCTCTTATGTTTTTCCTTTCTATCTCATGGCTTTCTTCCTTTCCCCTTAGTTCTAATTCCTCATACACAGAATGACTAATAAGGAAATTATTATTTTTTTAATGTTTATCCTTTGTTCTCAAAGAGGACGATGACATCAGGGAAGTAAAGCCAACACAAGTACATGAATTGGATTTGAGTGAGGGCATGCTTTGCTGTCATCAGTACCTCTTTCTCCACCAGAACCATCTGAGTGCAGTGGTCAGATATGAATCAGGACAACTGCAGATGTTCCTGGATGAGAGGCAGAGTTTAGTGACTTGACTAAGGTCATACAGTAAGTGTCAAGTGTATGGAGCTGGATTCAAACTTGCGTCCTGGCACAGCTAGATGATGCAGCAGATAGAGAACCAGCCCTGGAGTCAGGAGGACCTGAGTTCAAATCTAGACTCAGTCACTTAAACCCATTGCCCATTAAATAAAAATTCTAAATGAAAAACTGTCCAAACTTGCATTCTCCTGACTCCAAGGTCAGAATTCTGTCCATTGTGCCACCTAGCTATATATATTGAACACAAAATGTGGATATACAACTGTGTGCTGCTACAAGGAGGGAGGAGAGAAAGGAGGGTGGTAGCAAAATGTGTAACTCATAAATCTGCAAATGAATGAATCTTGAAAAACTATCATAATATGTAATTGGAAAAAATGAAATAAAATTTCAATTAAATAAAAGTAGAAATTGTTCCATCCTCTATTTGAAATGGGCTCATTTTCCCCCTCTGATTTTTTCTTGTATCCTCTTCCTGATTGAGCTGTTGGCCATAATGGAGTGAACTGGAACTACTGAACAAAACTACAAAACCTTGGTCAGCAGCATAGGGGAGGAAACAAATTCAAATCAAGTTCTTTGAAAGCATCAGGATACACACAACAATACTGATAGAATTGTAAACCAATCTGACCTCTAAAACAGTAAGAGCATCATTAAAATGTCTCCAAATGTTTAATTCAATGCCTTTTTTCTCAAGAGTTTATACTTCACTTTAGAGTGAAGCTGAGGCATTAAAGAAGTACAAGGATGTAGTGATTCCAATGATTCTTAACTTGACTTCATGTCATGATCTAGGAAGGAATCAGGTCAAAAATGTACTGAGAAGACAACCACCATTCTAGAATTATGAATTAGCCTTCCATCTCAACATTTTTTCACCCCTCAAAATAGATTATGGTACAGTAGAAAGAGCAATAGGATTCAAACCTGGGAGGTCAGAGTCAAAATCTCGGTTTTGAAATGAATTATGTGACATAAGTCATTTAACCTCAGTTTCCTCAACTGTATAATAAGGGGCTCAGATGAAATGATGCTCAAAATAGCTTGAAAGTTCTAAATCTGTAATCCCATGATACCAGAAGCCAATGGAATAGCACGTATTAACATAACTTTTGAAATGTCAAATTTTGAAATTTTATTACCACAAAACTGAAATTCTATTAAGAAAGATTTCCATATCAAACAAAACTACATCAGGTATTTAGACCCTCTATACAACATTAAGAGATTTTTCCACAATTTACTTTATATATATCTAAATTTGTGACTTCAATGTTTTACCTTCGAAAACACAATTTCCCACAAAAGTAGTGAATAAGGCTAACCTTTCAAAGTCACCTTTTCTTGTAAACTTTGACAACCTATATACAGCCCAGTTGTTAAGCTGCTTAGAGGTCATTCCTCTTCCATTATCAATCACAGCAACTGCAGGTTTTCCTTGTGATTCATCGAAAAGCTATGAAGAAATAGTATTTTCAAAAAGAAAATTATGAATACATGCAAAATTAAATCTCAAACAGATACATTTTAGTCTAGATAATGAACCTACCAATTTGATATGAATACTTCGAATTCCAGTATTACGTGAAGTTGCAGAGAGTGAGTTGTCAATCAATTCTGCAAGGGCAAATGCTAGAAAATAAGAAAACAATTATAGAACCTCTTTTCAAAAGGAAGAAAGAGAATTTGAAGGGAAACGATGACGAGGATGGGAGAAGTTACAGGAGGGATGATTTCTACTTTAACTCTAAACCTGAGTCTAGCTGGAGGAGTGCCTCTTCCATGGGGGGGGAAGAAACCAGGAGATTTGGAAAGAGACCCCATCAGAGGTGGGATATGTGATTAGGAAAGAAAGAAAATATAAATTCGGGGACGGGAGACAGGTTTATTGAAAGGAAATCATTTAATGAATTCCTCTGCTCTAGCCACATGGCTGAAGTGCAACGACTCTCACTGTTTTTAAGGTTTCTGACCTAGTTTTGGGAATCACCCTAAGGGTTTGAAAAAAGGTATATTAGTGTTGTTACATTCTGATAAAATTTGTACAGAATAGAAGGAATTAAATAACATAGATCTTTACATTAATTTGGGATTATGAACTATTTTAACACCATTTTAATTATTGCAAGAAGTTAAGTGGTTTGGTTATTTTTAACTTTATTGTAACACCTTTGGGTTAAAGAAAAGTCGTTCTGGGTTAACTAAAAAGAGGAAAAAACCTATGTTATCAGGGATGATTACTGATTTAATGTTGGGAAAAAGCTCTAATTCGTTTTAATGTTAAGCCTAATACTAACAATTGTATTTTTATTATGGATGGAGTTATGCAATGTGAGTGCTGGATGTTCTGTATAAGGTACTCTAAAGCTTTTATCAAACTAAAATTGTTGGGAAGTTTAGTTGTAATTGCATTGGGGTTTTAAATGTATAATATATAAGATATTAGATCCTTACAAGATCTGCGTAAAGAGGTCTGGAAGACAAAAGTGTAAAGATAGTGGGATGTTCATTTTGCTCCTCTTCTAAGGGAAATGAGATGTTTAAATAAGAATCTTAGGTTAATGTATATTAACAACGTATGTTCAATTTTAAAGAAGTCAACAGTGTGGACTTCTCTTTCTTGGTAACTGCAGACAGCTGATATGGGGGAGCTCTGATAGATAACCAAACATCATGTCGTCCCACTGTAAAGTAACTTTTTGATGAATAAGATGTATTTGTCAGTTATGTGATATTCTTTTGTTAACTGCAAAGTGATTACATTTGGGTATCATCTCCTGTGAATATATCTAAGTTAATTAAATACTATGCTGTTGAAGCCTGGGATTAACATAATTGCTTTGAAGGGCAATGAGGGAAATATCAAAAAGTATGACCCCCCTTCTGGAATAGATCTGAGGGTTCATAAATAATATCATCATGGAAGGATTGCTTTGTACAATCTGGTAATTTGTGCTGTTCTGTTACATTGAAATTAATAACAAATGTTGGAAATTTAAAGCCATCTAAGATGTTCTAATAGTTTTAAAGAAGTCTAAAAGGTAATTTGTATATTAGAAGGGGCAGCTAGGTGGCATAGTAGATAGAGCACCAACCTGGTAATCAGGAGGGCCTGAGTCCAAATCTGGCTTCAGATACTTAATGATTATCTAGCCATGTGATCTTGAGCAAGTCACTTAAAGCCCAATCACCATGCCAAAACAAAAAAATAATAATTTGTATATTCAGGATGGCAAGTAGCTAAACAAGTTTGTGTATAGAAGTTTCTGGCTATATATATTGAATGGGGATATTTGGGATATATATATACATATATACATATATATACACACATATATATACATATATATGTATATATAAATACACACATACACACATACACACACACACACGTATATATGTATATTCCAAAGCTGTGATTGTTTACTTTGAAGTAAAAGCACCATGTAATGAGAAAGATAAACACAAGATAATTTGAGATTTTTCTGTGCGATATCCTGGACAAAGAGGTATTTATTTCTTGTAAAATATAGAAGGAAGGTTCTCAACCAAGGAAAATCTGATATGAGATCTTTATATAGAAGTAAAGCAGATATGATTTCAGACAAAGGAATGAATGTCTCTAGTAAGAGGTATGAAATGAAGCATTTAGGGCCACTCAGAATTCCTGGTTTTAGGAAGGACACTCAGAACTTTAGGTAGGGGAGTCATTATTTGGGACCCCAATAAGATTATAATCAGAATTTAGTGAATTATACTCACTGGAAGTTCTAATTAGGTAAAACAACTATTTTAAATCATGGGACTTTTAATCAATTTTCTATTTTTATGTCAGATACCAGGATGTTCTGGAAAAAGTACAACTAGGTCAATGTCATGTCCTTGAAGCTGAGGAAGCCAATGGACTAAAGATGTCAGGTGACAGGGATGTGCAGCCATAGTGGGCAACTTCTCAGTATGGTTGAGCTGGAACCCTTTTGACTTGATTTCACCAAACTGACATTTGGATAATGTCTAACCTAAAAGAATAAACCTAGATTGAGGCATCTGACTACCCACATGACCTCTGCCTGGACACTGACATTCAATACTTCTATCTACAAAAGAATTTTCCTTTAATGTCCTGGATTTTTATAGTTACTAAGCAAACCAGAAAATGAAGTTTTAGGTGAATTGGATCTAATAACCATAGATAGGTTAGCTGTGGCTCTGACACCTGCTATCAACTACGTGTTAAAATAGGAACTAAGTTTCCTTAATTTTTATTTAGAGGGGATATTTAGGTAAGAAGAATGGGAAATTCTTAGGATAATTACAATTTCAAGGCATGGTTTAAGGAAAAGAATGTGAGCTAGATAGGTATATCAGGAAAATGAAAATTTATGGAATATCTTGGAATATTTTGGGAAAAATTCATTTTGGTTAAGGATATTTGAATCTTTATTAAGAGAGCAAAGATTAAGATTACTTTATTTTTAAAGCATATGCTGGGTACTCTTTAACCTAAGATGACTGTTGAATGTATATGTTACAAACTTTAGTCAATGTGATAATTCATAACACTAACTGTGTTAAAGAAGTATTTGGCAATTAGGGAAAATGTAAATTGTAATAAGCTCCAGAATCCCATTGTTTTGTGATGAAAATAAGTGTTTAGATCTGAGTAAAATGTTAAGCAATTTCTTTACTACCAGAAGACAAGGTCTCATCTAATCACCTGGATGGAGAGGACTTTTTGAAACAGATTCAGAAGATGCAGAAGGACAACAATGTCTCCAGGGGAGAAGAAACACCAATTCATCTCCACCATCTCTTGCCTATTAGTACATTATATAGTCAGGGGATCTGCATCTGTAACTTCCCCTTGATTCTGTAAATGACACCCCTACTTATGCCCTACTCCTTATGGGGAGGAGGAGGAGAGGCAGGGTAAAGTGTTCTCTGTTGAGAGAAAAGGAGGGAGATTATTGGGTGGCATGATTATATCCTACATGAATCTGTATATCCTATTCTAGGGAGAGACCTATCTCTGATTTAGAGAACAGGGTATTACTGTATTAATGATGGAGGGGCGGGGAAGCTAGGTGGCATAGTGGATAAAGCACTGGCCCTGGAGTCAGGAGTACCTGGGTTCAAATCCAGTCTCAGACACTTAATAATTACCTAGCTGTGTGGCCTTGGGCAAGCCACTTAATCCCATTTGCCTTGCAAAAAAAAACCCCCTAAAAAAAATGATGGAAGGGAAAGAATCCAGCTAACGTTAAGTCATTGCCCAATCTTGTGATATGGTTAACTGTTGGACTTGCAGTGGTCCACAGTAGCGAAAATTGGCCTTGGGTGCCAGTCCCCAAGTCTGGCCTAGATTCTCAATTCCCAGTCAAAGATGCACTGTGGCACAGGATTCAGATGCAAAGGAGGGGAAACACCAGTGGCACATGACTGATTCAGTTCAGGATAATTATTGTTTACACCAATCTGGCCAGGATATTTTCCTGGGAAGTAGCAAATGTCTGGATATGTCCAGAAGCAGGGTACATATATTCTGGACTGTTCAAATTAAAGAGATAGGTAACTGAGACTTTTGTGGGATGTAATGATGGTACCTGTATCCCTTATAAAGATGCACAAACTGGGGAATTTGTTAAAACTGATTATGAATTAGTATGGATTTTCAAGGAAAGTGTTCAAATGGCCATTCGCAAGAAAAATAATTTAAGGAACATGACTAGATATATAAGCTATTCTTAGGGCTAGTCCAATGGTACAAAATCAAGGATAAAAACTTGCCAGTGTAATGGAGAGCCTCTTAAGATTAAGGAAGAACAGTATTATCCATTTGCTGGAAATGGGGAAACTATATTCCTGGAAGACCAACCAGGACTAAAGGGAAATTCCTGGATTTGTGGGACTACTGCCAACACCCATTTGTCCAAAGGGTTGGTCAGGGAGTTGGTATCTAGACTTAGGGGCCTACTACCAGGACATAGGATAGGAGTTGGATTTATTGAACCCCAATTTATATTGATTAGATTCTAAGCCGTGGTGGAAAAATTACCAATTAGACAGCTAGGTCCTCAACTTGCTAGCTGACTAAGCCATACCAACAAATCAGTTGATTGGAGTAGTTTCAAGTAAATTGAATCAAACAAGTATCTTCCTAAAGATAGATGACAAGAGTCAAGTAGTAAAGAAATAAACAGGGACATCAGAAAGTTGGTAAACATGGAAAATATTATGCCTGCTAATGAAGAAGTAAGATCTTGATAGAAAAAGACAGCAGTCATGTCAATAATAGAGATTATTATTTGAAGGAGGAATTATTAGGAAGATGTGGAAAGCAAAATAAAGGGAAAAAAAGGGGAAATTGTAGGAAAGAATTAAGTGTTTTGCCTTCACACAGGTGAGAAAGGGTATTGCCAGTTTTTCATTGCTGTCTGGGTTGCCTAATCTTTGTGGAAATTCAAAAAATGCCAACTTGTTTACAGGAAGGAAAGAGTTAAGACAAAAGGAAAAGATTAAATAACTTTGCATAGGTTGAATGAGAGCCTGTGTTATTGTCCCTTCTATTGGGAGAAGGTAGTAGCTGTTCTTGCTCATTATTAGGATGAGCAGGGGGGTGGGAAGCCATATGGCGAGTGAATGTATCAATTAGATTTCTGACACCAACCTATAATTGGTACACACACATACCCTGAGATTATTGCTACTAAACTAGTAAACTAAATTACTAATAGATTCAAAATGTTAAAACCAAAGGGTAAAAGATAGTTCTTCTCTATTCAACAGACCTTTTAAAACAATTAGACACATAAAAAGGAAAAGTTTCCAACAGATTGAGCTAATATTACTAACAATGTTAAGATATGATGAGGGGCAGCTAGGTGGTGCAGTGGACAGAGCACCAGCCCTGGAGTCAGGAGTACCTGAGTTCAAATCTGGCCTCAGACACTTATTACCTAGCTGTATGACCTTGGGCAAGCCACTTAACCCCACTGTCTTAAATAATAAATAAAATTTTTTTAAAAGGATGTGATGAATAGAAATACAGAAAAGCAAGGGAAATAACTGATGTAAAGTAAAAAAACTAAGAAAATAACTACAAAAAGATTAGAGAATTTTTACATTTTAATTGTTTTTACAATGAAAAACAATAACAGAGGAAACTTAATGTGGTGTGATTATATAATAATCATACTTGGCCCCAAAGAAGAGATATGGGAATAATGGAAATAATACGCAAAGACAGACTTTATGACAATAAAACACCTCTTATGATGTTAAACCCGGCTGATACGACTCTGAGAGGAAGAGGGGAAAAAAGGAAAGATACTGAGAAATGTAGGGGATATTAAAAACTGAAGATTTAAATAAAAATCTTTTTTAAAGGACTGATCTGAAATTTAAAGCTAAACAAGATTTGATACTTCAGGTTCTAATTCTTTACTCTTATCAGTGACATCAATGGAACACAAATTCTCTCCAAGTAGAAATCACAAACCATCTCTGTTTTCTCATTCTCCATGTCATTGCATATATCATCCAGAGAACCAATGCCTTGGGAGTCTTTCTCAAGAGCTATTAACATTCAGAGGATAACAGTGAAGCACGTGGACTGTACATTTGTCACCCACATGCCCTTTTTTTAGGGTATCTTTTAAGTGATTTTCCTAAGTAAGCCCCTCATGTTGGTTTAGGAATGCAGCAGTCTAATTATACCGATAATATACCCATCCAATGTCTCTTTAGAGAGACTGAAACATCATTTTCCAAACAACCAAAATTAGGAGATCCAAAGGACAATCAAGATTGAATAAACTACATAAAAATCCAAAATTTAAAATACAGTCTGTTCTAGAACCTTATTGTATATGACCTAAACTTTCCCAGTGTCTATAGAGTCAATTTTAAACTATAAAATGATGCTATTAAGCCTTCCAACCTCTCAAGAGTACTAGGATTTCTAGGCCAATAAACCAGTATTGGCTTTCATTGAAAAAATCTCCTTGTGGGGACACATAGGTTGCCCAGTGGCTAGAGCACCAGTCCTGGAGTCAGGAGTACCTGAGTTCAAATCTGGCCTCAGACACTTAATAATTACCTAACTGTGTGACCTTGGAAAAGCCACTTTAACCCCATTTGCCTTGCAAAAATCTAAAAGAAACAAAACAAACAAAAACAAAAAAAACCCTTTCCTTGTGTATCTGAGCTAAGTGATATTAGATACTCTAAAGTTAGGCTGAGTTTTTTTCTCTTCTTTAAAATATAAGTTCTGGAAGGTTTCCCTTTTTCACAAATAAAATAAATGCCTGAGGGGCAGCTACTTGGCACAGAGGACGCAACATGGAGTCAGGAGTACCTGAGTTCAAATGCTATCTCAGACATTTAATAATTACCTAGTTGTGTGGCCTTGGGCAAGCCACTTAAACACCATTGCCTAGCAAAAATAAATGAATAGGGGCGGCTAGGTGGCATAGTGGATAAAGCACTGGCCTTGGAGTCAGGAGTACCTGGGTTCAAATACGGTCTCAGACACTTAATAATTACCTAGCTGTGTGGCCTTGGGCAAGCCACTTAACCCCATTTGCCTTGCAAAAATAAAAAAATGAAAAATGAAAAATGAATGAATGAATGAGTGAATGAATGAATAAATAGATAAATGCCTTGAGTCTAAGGGTTTGACAGTTTTGTTTACTTTTAACCTGCAGGCTGAATCTTGTTAGCTATCATTCCCAGATTTATATTATCTGTAAATGAGAGACATGATTTTTAAAAAGTTAGACTGGGGGTGGCTAGGTGGTGCAGTGGAAAGAGCACCAACCCTGGAGTCAGGAGTACCTGACTTCAAATCAGGCCTCAGACACTGAATGATTACCTTGCTGTGTGGCCTTGGGCAAGCCACTTAATCCCATTGCCTTGCAAAAACTTAAAAGAAAAAAATTTAGATTAGGATTAATGAATGCTTTTTTTACATCACTATTACTTCTCATAGACTATACAATGGCACTCTCCACCAGCCTTGCAAAGGCATCCATAAAACAAGAATACCTCAGTTTAGAAGGACATATACAACCAAAAAATAGAAAAATCTAAAAATATATAAGAAACATGATTATTATATATATTATACAATTAAAAATTTACAAAAGAATCATATCAAATACCTTGGTATCACAAGAGATGAATTCATAACCAAAACTCAAAACCAAAATATGATTACATGAAATTAAAAGGCCTTTACATGAGCAAAGGGGAAGTATTTGACTAAGGGGGAGAGAGAAAAAGTTTTCATTATCAATTATCAATTATCTCCAAAATGGTCGAAAATAAACAGGAAACTAAAAAAAAAATGACAAAGCTCAAGTCATTTCTCAATAGATATATGACCCAAAGGACACAAAAAAATGGAATAATCAATATTAGAGGTATTGTGGAAGGACTGGTACATTAATGAAGTGCTGGTGGAAATTATTCTGGAAAGCAGATGGAAATTAAGCACATGCCATAATATTTATAACAGCATATTTTTTTGTTGAAGCAAAGAATAGGATATACTAAGGAATGACACAAAAATGTAATGGATATTACTGTGTCATAAGAAAGAATAAATGTGTAAAGAAACACAGCAAAACATAAGAAACTGATGGAAAGGAAATGAAGAAAGGAAGAAAACAATATGCAGTGATAATATAAATGGAAATGCCCCCCCAAAAAAGGAAAATAGATGCTGCAAAAATTAATTAACAAGATTACCTTAGCCCCAAAGAAGAAATATGGGGCTCAACCCAAATCTTTGCATCTTAGTGTGGAATTAAAATTGTAGAGTACTACAAATGATAGGCTTTCTAATATATTTGTTAATTTTGCTAAAAGTTATCTTTCCTTTTGTAAGCATAGAAGGATAACTTTCTGTGAAGATTACTTGTTTTTCACAGAACAGAGCGGGGGGGGGGTGTCCCAATAATACTTAAAATCTCAGGAAGCACCCCAAAACAAGGCAAAGGCTGGAGAAATGAGTAAGCAGAGAAAAAAGAGGAGCACCATTGAAAAATACATTGTCTGTGATCTCAAGAAGGATCAAAATACTCAATCTGAAGATGAGGAAGTACAAGTACATTGGCCAGATGGAAAAGGAGATAAAGCTCTCCAAGGAAAACAAATCCCTCTGATGTAGAATGGAGTGAAAGGAAGCTGATGATTTTATGAGAAGTCCAGACACAATAATTCCAACACCAAAATAATGAAAAATTAGAAGAAAATGTGAAATATCTCATTGGAAAAACAACTGAACAAGAGAACAGATCTAGGAGAGATAGTTTAAAACTTACTGGGCTACCTGAAAGTCATGATCAGGAAAAGAGCCTTGACCTCATTTTTAAAGAATTCTCACAGGAAAACTGCTAAGCAGAAGGCAAAACAGAAATTAAGAGAATCCACCTATCTCCCACAGAAAGAGATTAAAAAAAAAACAACCCCCAGGAATATTATAGCCAAGTTCCAGAAGTCCCAAGTCAAAGAGAAAATATTGCAAACAGCCAGAAGAACACAATTCAAATATTGTGGAGCTGCAGTCAGAATCACACAGGACTTAGCAGCAACTACTTTAAGGGATCATAGGACTTGGAATATAATATTCTGGAAGGCAAAAGAGCTTGGAATGCAGCCAAGAATTAACGATCCAGCAAAACTGAACATCCTCTTCCAGGGGAAAAGATGGACTTTCAATGAAACAGGGGGAGTTTGATCTTCAAATACAGGACTCAGGTGAAACAGAGAGCAGAGAAGGGTAAAATATGAGGGATTAATGATGATAAAGTACATGTATTTCTGCATAGAAAAATGATACTGATAATATTCATATGAAACTTCTCATTTAATAAAGCAGGTAGAAGGAGCCTTTATAGATGAAGCACAGGGGAGAGGTGAATTTGAAAATATAATATATTATATATAATAAAATATATTATATAATAAATGTATATATAATATAATATAAAATATAATATTGTAAAAATGGAGTCAATGGCTAAAAGGGAAATATAATAGGAGTAAGAGAAAGGAGAGGTGGAACAGGCTAAGATATTTCATATAAAAGGTTTTTTTATTGCAATGATATGAAAGGAGGAAAGCGAGGGGGAATTAGGGAACCTTTGTTCTCATCAGGTGGCTCGGGGAAGAAACAGCATATACACTCTATGGGGTATAGACATCTAGAGTAAAAAGGAGAGAAGGGGGACAGGGAGAAGGGGGGTCTGTGGGTAATGGAGGAGAGGGTGAATTGTGGGGGAAAGTGGTCAGACATAACTTAATTTCTTACAAGGAGCTGGGATTGAGACCATGGGGCCGGGTGGTTGCTGGGTTTCAGGGGTGTTATGTGGGTTCAGGATCTCCTGACTCCATGGTCAGTGATCACTCTGTTGCACTACTCAGTTACCCTACAGCACACTTTAAAACAGGGACAGAGTGAAAGGAAAGAGAAAATATAGTATATGATAGTGGGAAGGTATGGATGTAGGGAGTTGTGATCAGTAACAGCAACAGTGGAAAAAAATGGAAGTAGCTTTTATGATAGACTTATCATAAAGAAGGTGATCCAGCGGAGACAGAGCTCGTGGTGTCAGAACACAGACTGAAGCACATATTTTCTTTTTTCTTTTTACTTTATTTCACATGAGGGTCTATATTTTTTGGGGGGAAGGGTATTGTTTACTCTTAAGCAAGAATATTATAGTAACGTATTAAAAAAAAACCATCACTTGTACAAAAATAAAAAAATAATTTAAAAAATTGCATGTTGAGGGGCAGCTAGGTGGTGCAGTGGATAGAGCACTAGCCCTGGAGACAAAAGACGTAGGTTCAAATCTGGTCTCAGATATTTAATAATCACTTAGCTGTATGACTCTGGGCAAGAAACTTAACCCCACTGCCTAGCCCTCCAAAAAAGCAAGCCCCAAATAGGAGAAATTTGCTATTTCACATGCAAGTCTCTTTTTTTCCTCCATTATAAATGTAAAGATTCATTTTTGTTTGATGTTTAATTTCAGAATAAAACAAATTAAATTTTTTAAAAGGGGTACACAAAGGACATAAAACCTGTTTTCGAATTGATACATAGATGAATAAATTAACACTATAATGAACATTATAAATTAAAATTATGAAATAGGAATATGAGAAGTTCAAAGCAATGAAACAATAATCATAATGGCAAATGTTACAGGTTGAAGGAAAATATACACAAAAATAGAAATGGACTAGGCAAAATATAGGAAGACAAATAATATGTCTCCTGTTAAAATTCTTAAGACATTTAAGTGTAAATCATAATACAGTAGATTACTTTAATTTTTAAAAATAAAATTAGATGGAAAGGTAATTTGAAAAACTGAAAAAATGGCAGCAGGTAGGAGTGAGATGTATGAAAGAGAAAGGTGAGAAGTAAACTGGAATACTTACGTAAGGGATTCTGTCCTTCACTGGCATAATATTCATACATGCCACTTTTAACCAATGTGTCATAATGTGGTAAGAAGTCAATTCGTTCCTTTGTTGCAGAGAGCAGTAACTGATTGACTGACTGAAGTAAGTACAGAGTAACCCCATCTTGAACATTTTCATCTAAAAAGAAGCAAAAGTTGAAATGCATTGCTAGCATTTACAAAAACCTTATGAAAACTTTCTAAAGAAATTTTTTAAATTAAAAAAAAAAAACACTAACTTTCTAACACTTTTCAACTACCATGAAAGGTTTTTAAAAGTTAAGCTTTAAATGCTATTATTCATTTAAAGAACATAATTACCTACTATGTACAAAATATTGTGATATAATGCTAGTCTTACAACCTTGTAGTCAAAACTAATTATGTTAACAAAAAAAAAAATGGGGAAAAAAGTAAAATCTGGGGACAAAGGCAATGTTCACATACTTCAACCACTTTATATTTATCCCTGTTATACATAATTGTTTGCATTTACATTATTTAATGTGAAGTGTAGAAGCATGAACAACTTATGAACATTACTTACTGAAGTTATCATCAGTAATTTCTTTTCTATTTGTTGTTGTAATTACAAACTTTTCTCCAGATGAAATCCCAAGTGCCTAGGAAAAAGGGAAAACAAGTCACTTGTATATATAAAATGATAAATTTAAATTTGTGGGAAAATAGAGAATTGAAAGATTATTAAACTTACTTAAAACTTTTTTTACAAAAAAAATCCTAATTAAATTAAGCTTCTGTAAAATAATAACATAAGATCTATCTCAGAGACTATTATGATACTTTACAATTAAGTATTCAGCAACGATTAACATTTGAAGTTTGACAATCTTATGTCTGCATATGTAAAGCAGCAATTATTTAATATTTAACATCAAATACCTACAAATAATACGGTATGCTAAAAGAAGCTTTCAGGAGTAATTTTTAGCACATTTTTGACTAGCATAAATGGGAAATCCAGCAAAAGAAATAGATTTGAAGGCTGAACATTTCAAGTTCAAATCCAAACTCAATCTACATGATTTTGCAAAAGTCATTTAACTTCTTTGGAAGCTGTACTACAAATGATCTATGAATACATTAACACAGAACATTTCTAATGTGGATGTATTTATGACACATACCCACCATCTTAGAACATCTGAAAAATCTTGAAACTATTCAAAGATTTGATTCAAATAGATAATATGAAAATGAATTTTTTAAAAAAAAATTTTTTAAAAAGAATGAATTAAACTTGAAAAATCTATTCTAAAAAATAAAGGGGGGGGCAGCTAGGTGGCACAGTGGATTAGAGTACTGGCCCTGGAGTCGGGAAGACCTGAGTTCAAATCCAGCTTCAGACACTTAATTGCCTTGATGTACAACCTTGGGCAAGTCACTTAACCCCACTGCCTTTCAAAAACCAAAACAATAAAATTAAAAAATAAAAAGGGAAAAAACTTGTACAAGACAATGTTTAAGTTTAATGACAAAGTAAAAATCCACTAGAACAGCTAAGTCTTTACAAAAACTAACAATTTCTTATACTGATATAGGTAGCATATTTACCAATCAAAATAAGCAGAAAGAACTAAAAAAATAAATTATACTAAGAATTTGGAAATGAAAGCTGAAACTTGTTTTAGCATGTAATAGGAGGAAAAATAAAGTAAGTAGAAAACATACAAAATATTTTAGTGCCATTTAAAAGCCACTAAAACACATGCAGAAACTACATGAGTAAAACTAGAAAAATGGTTTCCACAAAAATACAGACTAAAATATTAGAAAAATATTCACTGTTCCATGAGTAAGCTGAACTAATATAATAAAAATGATAATACTATCTAAAATGATTTACTTATTTTAATGCCATATCTAGAAAAAAATTCAAAAATTAATCTTGCAATACAAAAAGTCAAGAACCTTAAAGTAGGACAATGGAAAAAATAGAAATGAAGGAGACATAAACAGAAATGTACTTCAAAGAGTAATCATTAAAATGATTTGGTACTAGGGGCAGCTAGGTGGCACAGTGGATAAAGCACTAGCCTTGGAAGTCAGGAGTACCTGGGTTCAAATCCAGTCTCAGATACTTAATAATTACCTAGGTGTGTGGCCTTTGGCAAGCCACTTAACCCCATTGCCTTGAAAAATCTAAAAAAAAAAAAAAAAAAAAAAAAAAAAAAAAAAAAAAAGATTTGGTACTAGTTAAATAGGGAGGTCTCAGTACAACAGATTAGGTAAACATAGTAGCCTAACATTTGATAAACCCAAGAAGATCAAGGACTAGGTTACCTGTCTGATCTATGGAAAGGGAAGCAGTCTATGACTAAGGAAAAGATGGAGAACCACTAAAAAACTAGATGATTTCGATTACATTAAATTAAAAAAGCTTTTGCACAGACAAAAACCACTGTAACCAAGATCAAAAGAAATGTAGTAAACCAGGAAACAATCTTTACAACTAATGTTTCTGACAAAGGACTCATTTCTAAAATATACAGAGAACTGAGACATATTTAAAAAAAAAACCCATTCCCCAGTTGACAAATGATCAAAGGATATGCAAAGGCAATTTACAGATGAGGAGATCCAAGCAATCCATAACCATATGAAAAATTGCTCTAAATCATTATTTATTACAGAAATGAAAATTAAAGCTTCTCTGAAGTACCAACTCACATCTCTAAGACTGGCCAGTATGACCAGAAAGGATAATGATCATTGTTGGAAGGGTTGTGGGAAATCTGGGACACTATTACACTGTTGGTGGAGCTGTGAACTCATCCAACCTTTCTGGAGAAATTTTGAACTATGCCTAAAGGGCAACAAAAATGAGCACACCCTTTGCTCCAGCAATACCACTACTGGTCTATACACTGAAGAGATGATGAAAAAGGGTAAAAATAGCACTTGTACAAAAATATTCATAGCCGTCCTGTTTGTGGTGGCAAAAAATTGGAAATTAATTCAATGTCCCTCAATTGGGGAATGGCTTAGCAAACTGTGGTATATGTATGTCATGGAACACTGTTGTTCTATTAGAAACCAGGAGGGACGGAATTCAGGGAAACCTGGAGGGATTTGCATGAACTGATGCTGAGTGAGATGAGCAGAACCAGAAAAACACTGTACACCCCAACAGCAACAAGAGGGTGATGATCAACCTTGAAGGACTCAATCATTTTATCAGTGCAACAATCAGGGACAATTTTGGGCTGTATGCAAAGGAGAGTGCCATCTGTATCTACATAAAGAACTTTGGAGTTTGAACAAAGACCAAGAAGTATTTCCTTTAATTTAGAAAAAAAAAAGCTGATATCTTATTGTCTGATCTTGCTATCTTTTATACTTTATGTTTCTTCCTTAAGGATATGATTTCTCTCCCATCACACTCAATTTGGATCAATGTATATAACATGGAAACAATGTAAAGACTGACAAATTGCCTTCTGTGGGGGTTGGGGGCATAAAATTGGGAAAAATTGTAAAACTCAAAAATAAATAAAATCTTTCATGGAAAAAAGTAAACAAAACCCAAATATTTATGTCCCTAAATGAAAAAAATATATAGAGATCTCTTTAGTTCCATATATAGAAGCAGAGGTTAAGTCCTGGCCCATATGAATCAGGAAATACATTTGAAGAATCTTAAATATAGCAGAAAAAGAAAGAGCAAGGAGGCAAGGGTCACTGGAACATATAGAATACAAACAATAGACTAAGATTTAAGATATATGGAAAGGTAAAGAGTGTCCAGGTTATTTAAGTTTTTAAAGTCAAGCAGAAAATTATATATTTGACCCAAGAGACAATATAAAGAAGTCACTGGAGTTTACTGACTAGAGATGTTTTCATATATGGGCACTCCTATACTTTAAAAAGATAAAGATAGGGGCGGCTAGGTGGTGTAGTGGATAAGCATGGATCTTCGAGTCAGGAGTACCTGGGTTCAAATCCAGTCTCAGACAGTAATTACCTAGCTGTGTGGGCTTGGGCAAGCCACTTAACCTCATTTGCCTTGCAAAAACTAAAAAAAAAAAAAAAAGGTAAAGATAAGGGTAGCTAGGTGGGGCAGTAAATAGAGCACTGGCCCTGAAGTCTGGATGTTCAAATCTGAACTCAGACACTTAATAATTGCCTAGCTGTGTGACCTTGGGCAAATCACTTAACCCCACCGCCTTCCAAAAAAATAAAAACAAAAACAAAACAAATGAAGGCAAAATAGCAAGAAGAAGTGCACCTGAGCTCTTTCCAGCTCCTTCACAAAGGTTCAGAAAATACATTATACCTAATATTGATTAATAAATCTAAGAGCAAAAATCACAGTTGAGTCATTGTTCCAGTCAAAGTCATTATAAGAAGACATAAGAATTGGGACACTGGGAATATGGTCTAGGTTGGAATGGCAGCAAGGAACATTTCAGTGCAGGAAATCAAAAGTAGGAAAAAGTTATACACCAAAAAGAAAAGGACCTAGATTGACTCAGAGTGATTGATCTTGTGCAGGATACAGGAATAGATGCCAATCTAGAAGTTCTCTGATTCACAGCCTAGTAGTAGTTAGCAGCTAAGCAGCACAATTAAAAGCACTGGGCCTGGAAAAAGGCTAGTACCAAATTTAATATCCGACACTTGTCAATTGTGTGACTGCTGGGAATACACTTAACTTTTTTCTTTGCCTCAGTTTCTTCAACTGTAAAATGGAGATAGAGATCATAATAGCACCAAAATCCTAGGGGTTGTTGAGAGGATCAAATGAGGTAATTGTGAAAGTGGTTAATTAGCACAATGCCAGTGGCCAATCCAAAGCAGATTTAAAAGAGATCTGAATCTTGGAATGTCATTTAAGGGTGAGGCTAAATACTGAACAAAGGAGGAAATTCAGAACAAAGCAGCAAGGGTAGGACTCTAACCACAGGAGTGGAGCAATCTAGAGTCTCAAATCCAGCCTCCTCATGATACAGAAACTAGAAAAGGAATCTCAAATGAGAGAATTTGAACCAGTAGAACTTTCTAACTGGTTGATAGTGTGAGAGCAGCAGAGTCTACTATAATTCTATCCAGCAGCAAACCTTAAGGCAATGTATTGATTAAACCTAAACACAGTTCAAATCAAGGAAGTCAACAATCAAACTCTGACTTGAGTCATATCACTCTGTGAACACAGAAAGCTTGTAGGTCTCTCAGCTGAGCTATCCCAGACATCCTATGAGAATACAATACTCAATACCAAGGAAAGGAGAAGAAAGATCCAAGAGAATGAGTTCAGTTAAGTCATTCCCTCTGGAAGTGCAGAGAGCCCAGTTCTAACATCAAGTCTAATAAGATCATGAAAGAAGTGGGAAGAATGAACAAATAAAAAATAATAATACTATAAGGGAGCTATTATGACAGTCACAAACCCAGAAAGAAGGAAAAGACTCCATATTATCTATAAGCAAAGTTCCATACAAAAACTTACTTTAGGGCTGCTAGGTGGCACAGTGGATAAAGCACTGGCCTTGGAGTCAGGAGTACATGTGTTCAAATCTGACCTCAGACACTTAATAATTACCTAGCCATGTGGCCTTGGGTAAGCCACTTAGCCCCATTTTCTTGAAAAATCTAAAAAAAAAAAATGCTTTTATAAATGAAAAGTACTAGAAGAAAAATTAAAAAAGAAAAGAAACAGGGCAGCTAGGCTGTGCAGTGGATAAAGCACCAGCCCTGGAGCCAGGAGTTCCTGGGTTCAAATTTGGTCTCAGACACTTAATAATTACCTAGCCGTGTGGCCTTGGGCAAGCCACTTAATCCCTTTTTGCCTGGCAAAAAAAAAAAAAAAAGAAAAGAGAACAACAGCAGGAGGGTGAGGGGGAGGGGGGAATCTGAAAAAAAGAATGGAGAGAAAAGCCTGAACAAGAAATGATAAAAGGAAACTTTCAAGATTTTTTTTATAAAACAAAGATTAAAAAAAAACTTTATTAAATTATGTATATCCTTTAGCCAAGCAATATCCCACAATATGGGATGATCAGGAAGAGAAAAGGACAAAACATGTAAAAATATTTTTTCTGTAACAGCAAAGAATTGTAAATTTATGGAATGCCTATGCATTGGGAGAGTAGCTGACTTTATGATATATAAATGTGTAAAATATTGTTGAGCTGTAGAACAAGTAGAAATATTTGCATGAATTGAAACACAATAAAGCAAGCAGAAGAACAAATTCTACAATAATATTAACTTAAGAAGCTCTGATCAACACAATGATCAACCACCTCTAGATAAAAAAGTGATGGGTTCTGAGGACAGAGGATATATGAGGACAACATATTTTCCTTTTCTGGGACTCACTAATGTAGGAAATTTGCTTTGTATGACCTTAAATATTTGTAATGGGCTTTGTTTTTCTTGCCTTTTTTTTTTTTGCAAGGCAAAAAGGGGTTAAGTGGCTTGCTCAAGATCACACGGCTAGGTAATTATTAAGTGTCTGAGGTCACATTTGAACTCAGGTACTCCTGACTCCAGGACGGGTGCTCTATCCACTGAACCACCTAGCCTCCCCTTTTCTTGCTTTCTTAATGGGTGGAGAACAGGTGGAGAACAGGGAGAGAATGGAGAAACTGGAACTGAAAATAAAATTGAATTAAAAAAAAACCCTATAGATCAAATTAGAAAAAGAAAGAGTTCAATGGGCACCTCCTGAAAGATAGCCCACAATATAAATTCCCATATACATTATAGCTAAAATATAGACCCTTTCAGGACAAAAAAAAATACTACAAACCAGTCATAATCAGGTTCACACAAGATTCAGCAGCCAGTACTATAAAAGATCATAATCAGGAGTATATTACACAGTAAAACAATAATATCCTATGAGGGAGAAGGGAAAGAGGGCAGGGAAAAGAAATTAAGGTTTAAGGAGAAAGGCAAAGGACTTTTATTAGATCAGAGCTATATATAAATGTGAGATTAAAAACACAGACATCAGGGGTGGCTAGGTGGCACAGTGGATAAAACACCAGCCCTGGGGTCAGGAGTACCTGGGTTCAAATCTGGTCTCAGACACTTAATAATTACCTAGCTGTGTGTGGCCTTGAGCAAGCCACTTAACCCCATTTGCCTTGCAAAAACCTAAAAAAAAAAAACAACCCACAAGCATCAAGAGAAACATTAAAAAGTGTGTGAGAAATTATTTTGACTTCTTTAACAAGTATAAATTATTTACATTCAAATAAAAAAAGAAGATATCCTGTCTTCTCTGAACCTTAGTATCAGGGGCTGCAGAGGAACTCTAATAAGTCAAAGGACCTAGGAGTGATTTTATAATGTTTTGATGAGGGGCAGCTAGGTGTCATACTGGATAGAGCACCAGCCCTGGAGTCTGGAAAACCTGAGTTCACATATGATCTCAGACACTTAATAACTGCCTAGCTGTTGACCTTCAGCAAATCACTTAAACCCCCTTGCCCTGCAAAACACAAAAACAAAAACAAAAAAGGAATGCACTGAGGAGTAAAAGTTATTTCCTATAATCAGGGTATACAAATATGGGAGAGCAAGAGACACTTGAACATTATGCTCATCTGAAATTATCAAAGGAGGGAAGAATACACAGATAAAAATTCATTTAGAATTAATAGAGTAAAAAATTCATTTCACTCTATTAAAAAACAGGAGGAAAAGGAAGGAATAGGGGGCAATATGATAGGAGGATAAAGAGAGAGAGATTGGTCTGGAGTAAAACAAGATCTAACTAAGGATGTTAGGAGAAAAAATTAAAAAAAAAAAATTAGAACCTTTAATTGAGCTCCAATAAAGAGAAGCAAGAGAGCTTCATAAGCAGAATGTTGACATGCCTGGAGGACTGGCACTGAGCACACTCCTCTCAATACCATTGTTTTTTTATAGAGGAGAAACAGTTAAGCAAGGGAACTATAGGCATAAAGAAATGTAACCCTTTTTGTCGGGGGGGGGGGGGGGGAGGTTTGTGGGGCAATAGAGTGACTTGCCCAAGTTCACACAACTATTAAGTATCAAATGTCTTGAGGATGGATTTGAACTCAAGTCCTCCTAACTCCAGGTGCTCTATCCATTATGCCACCTAGCTGCCCAAACCATTTATTTTTTAGATTTTTTTCAAGGCAATGGGGTTAAGTGGCTTGCCCAAGGCCAAAGGGCTAGGTAATTATTATGTGTCTGAGGTCGGATTTGAACCCAGGTACTCCTGACTCCAAGGCAGGTGCTCTATTAACTGCGCCACCTAGCCGCTCCCCCCCCCAAACCATTTTTATTGGAAACAAATCATGTACCGGCCTTTTAGAAAACTGGCTTTTAGAAAACCTTTCTGACCTCTGGACATGGTGGATGGCCACATGTCTGACCTTGGTCACACTCTTTGGGGCAGTAACCTGTGTAATACCAAAAGGCCTCAAGCATACAAAGCCATACCTTAAAGGACCGCCCCTGTGTAATGTGGCTATTTCCTTTCCCTTTCCCAACTTGGTATTATATTTGCTATTTTCCCCCCCAGCTATCTCTTACACCAAATTAAATTTGATTCCCAGGTGACTACTCTCCCTCACTAGGGATCAGTGGTTTCCTGCCTTCACTTTAGACTTTCTTTCCCTCTACTTCTACTAATCAGCCTGCCAGTTAATCTCTCTCAGCTCACAGCAATACTGAAACTCACTATATAGATGCTTTTCCAAAGAGTTTAACCTGTGATTTTGTACTCACTCTTATATAACATCTGAAATAAGTCTAAGCCTTTCTTACCTCCCTGAGTTGGAATTGGTAATTTTTGTCATCTAAAGGAACCACTGTTGTCCCTCTCTGAGTCATCAATAGAATGAGGTATATGACAATAGAATAGAGGGAAATATACAATAAATAATCATTATTGTGAATGTGAATGAGCTAAGTTAACCATAAAATATGTGGCAGAATGAATTAGAAAGCAGAATAAAATGAAATCCTTCTTTTAAAAGATACAAACTTCAAACAGTTAAAATAAGAGGCTGAAGCAAAATGCTTCAACTGATGTAGTCTTACAACTCTGATCAATTCAATGACTCCAGAAATTCTATGAAGTACACTATCCACCTCCTGAGAAAGAAAAGATGAACTCGGGATGCAAAATGACATTTTTAACAGAGCCAATGTAAGAATTTGCTTTGCTTGAATATGTATGGGTATGAACAAGAATTTTGTTTTGTTTTTCCAATAAATGGAAATGGTGGCATAAAAAAATGAAAGCTGTAAATTGACAATCTGAAAAATAAGAATTTTATTAAGGGGGAAAAAAATCTAAGAAATGTTTCCAATGCCAAGATTCTCAAAGAAGCATGTCACAACCTCCAGGAAAAAGTGACAAGGTGCAGAATGATTTGCATATTTTTTGGACATAGCCCATATTAAGAACTTATTTTCTTTGACTATAAATATTTGTTATATCCTTTCTTTCAATAGGGAAAGGGAAGAAAGGAAGTCAGGAAAAATTGAGAGATAAAGAGAGATAAAGAAAAGAAGGGAATTGGGGAATGGTTTAGCAAACTGTGGTATATGTATGTCATGGAATACTATTGTTCTATTAGAAATCAGGAGGGACAGGATTTCAGGGAAACCTGGAGGGATTTGCATGAACTGATGCTGAGTGAGATGAGCAGAACCAGAAAAACACTGTACACCCTAACAGCAACATGGGAGTGATGTTCAACCTTGAAGGACTTGCTCATTCCATCAGCGCAACAATTGGGAACAATTTTTGGCTGTCTGCAAAGGAGAGTGCCATCTGTATCCAGATAAGGAGCTGTGGAGTTTGAAAAGTACAAAGGACTATTCCCTTTAATTCGGGGAAAAAAAAAAACCCAGATGTCTTATGGTTTGATCTGGTTACCTCTGAGAATTCTGTTCTCTTTAAGGATATGATTTCTCTCTCATCACACCCAATTTGGATCGAGGTACAACATGGAAACAAAGTAAAGACTGAGTGCTATCTGTGGGGTGGGGGTGGGGGGAGGGAAGCAAGATTGGGGGAAAACTGTAAAACTCAAATAATATCTTTAATAAACATTCTATTGCTTTAAAAAAAAAGAAGCATTTCCAGCAAAGAACAGAAGGAAAAAAAGATAAGGACAGTTTTAAATTTTAAAAAGAAAACAAAGTTGTACATAATAAAAAATTTATAATTAAAGATACAATATTCTTTTCAATTTTAATATTTTTTGGGAATGTTCATTTTATTTAGTGTTTATTAAGACCATGATAAAAAGAAAAAAATTTTTAAAAAAAGAAAAAAGTTGAGAGAAAAACCCTTGATTACAAATGCAAATAAGCAAAATCATCTGAGGGGAATTTATTAAAGATAAAACTAAAAGAATACATCTATACATGTACACAAACATATGTATGTAGATATACATAAAACAACTATAAATATTTTAATAGTTAATTCTTGTTTTCGGTTCAGTTTTCTTTTTTTTATCCTAAAATGACAATGAAGTCTCTACATCTGGTCTTTTAACATCTACATTGTAATAAGTAGATGCAGTCAGAAGACTAATCAGACTAAACCATAAATTCTTAACCTAAGATTCATGAGTATTTTAATATTTTGATATATATTTAAATAATTAATTCCCTTTATAATTCTTTGTAATTTATTTTATACATTTCAAAAGTGTATTTTGAGAAGGTCCACAGACTCCAAACTACCCAAGAGGTACATGACACAAAAAAGTTTAAGAACTACATGATGCACACACACAAAAAAATCCAAAGTCAATAAGCTTTAGACTGTTGAGGAATTGATTTTCAAATTATCTTGAGAGAATATATTAAAAAAATTTTGGACCTCGCTGCTACATTATTGCAAGCCATATGCATATTTTCCTCCAAAAAGTGTTTGTAAGAGGCAGCTAGGTGGTGCAGTGGATAGAGCACTGGCCCTGGAGTCAGTAATACCCGAGTTCAAACCCAGCCTCAGACACTTAATTACCTAGCTGTGTGGCCTTGGGCAAGCCACTTAACCCCATTTGCCTTGCAAAATCCTTTTTTAAAAAAAAATATAAAAGGGAAGAGATTAAGACTTTCACTAAGCAGACTACCATCTGTAAAATTACACAACTGATTAAAAGATGTCAAGAAAAGTCTATTGTGTTTATTTTGTTTGTTAACTAAAAAAACCAAATCTATACATCCCACAACTATGGGTAGATGTATTCTTGACCAAACAATATGCTTGGCAATTACAAAGGATATAGATAACTTTGATTACTTGAAACTGAAAATTTTCCCTGCACATAAAATAATGATGCATATAGGATAAGGAGGGAAGTAGTCAAATAGGGAGATAAAACATTTCTACCAATTTTTCTCTGATAAGACTAACAATCATTGCCCAATACATAAATGTCAAAGGAGATGAATAGTTCTCAAAGAACTACAAATTAGCCACAACTACATAAATAATGCTCTGAATCACTAATAATAAAAAAAATGCAAATCAAAACAACTGAGGATTTTCCTCACACTCTAAATTGGTAAAACTCAAAAAATTTTCAACAGTCAATGTTGGGATTATAGAAAACAGACACACTATTTTGTGAGGGGATTGGGAAGAGGGGGGGTAGGAAAAATTGTAAAATTCAAAACCTTACAGAAAATGATAGGTAGAAACTACTACTGTATATTACTGGAAATGAAATAAAATATTAATTTAAAAATATTAACTTAAAAAAGAAAATATTTTTATTTTATATTATTTTTTTTTAAAAAGAAATAGGCACAGTAATAATGAATTGCTGGTAGAGTAGTAACATGATAAAAACCATTTTGGAAGCAATTTTGAAGCATATGAAAAAGTGACTAAATTATCCAAAACCTTTGAACCAAAAACTCATTAGGGCTAATGTCCCAAGAAAGTCATCAATAAGAAAAAAAAAGTCTAGATATGGTTTAAAAATTTATCACATTTTTTTGATCACTAAAAATTGGAAACAAAGTAGATGCCCATTAATTGAAGAATAACTAATCAAATTGTGATACATGAATATAATGGAATATTACTTTAAAAAATGACGCGTGACTATTTTTCTATTAGAAACCAGAAGGGACAGGATTTCAGAGAAGCCTGGAAGGATCTGCATGTACTGATGCTGAGCGAGATGAGCAGAACCAGAAGAACACTGTACACCCTAACAGCAACACGCAAGTGATGATCAACTTGATGGACTTGCTCATTCTATCATTGCAATAATCAGGGACAATTTTGAGGTATGGAGAATACCATCTGTATCCTGAGAAAGAATTGTGGAGTTTGAACAAAGATCAAAGACTATTACCTTCAATTTCAGGGGGGAAAAACTGTTAACTTATTATTAACTTATTATGTAATTTTGCTATCTCTTATACTTTACATTTCTTCCTTAAGGGTATGATTTCTCTCTCATCACATTCAACTTAGATCAATGCATACCATGGAAACAAAACAAACAAAAGATGTGTAAAAGGCAGATAAGTGCCACAGTGATAGAGCACCAGGCCTGGAGTGGGGAGGACCTTAGTTGAAAAGATATTTGACAATAGCTGTTTGATCAAGTCCAATACAAAGGCCTCACCAAAAAAAAATCTCTAAAAAAACAAGGTGGGAATGTCAAGATGAATGGATGTACAAAGAAGTTTTCAGTCAAGAAAACAATATACATAGAAACTACAATATAAACCAAAACAATATGGCAAATAAAAATCAAAAATATAACAAAAATTAGATGAAGATGAAAAGACATTCCAACCTAACTTTTCATAAAGTAGAAGGTTCACTGTTGTTACACTTTATACAGGTTCATACTTTATACATGTTTTCAGACTTTTTCCAACTTACCAAGTTGTGCCGTTTTTCCTCTCTATTTTTCCTCTATTTTCCCCATAGAATGACTCTGGGGGGGGGGGGGGGGAGAATACATAGGATAACTTAATGTAATAAACAGAAAATATCAAGAACAACTCATTTTTTGAAGAAATACTGAGTTAAGAAATTCCCACGAAGTATCTACAAAAAAGAGAAATACTAATCCTAAACAAACCATAGAAACAATAGAAATAACATTTCCTAACAAAAAAAAGTTCACAATTATTACGAAGAAGATGTAACAGAGTACAACAATAAGATTTCCTGATGACAGCAAGGTTTCATATATGTCCTGTGTGTAACATAAAACTGCTCAAATCAAACACTGTAGAGCCTCCAGGAAAAGATGAATTAAACTACCCTAAAGAAAAAACTTAGATACAAAAACTTAGACAAAAGACTTAAATGACAAAATTGTTCAAATGTTCAAGTCACCACAAGGGAAACTCCAAGTTATACTACACTGAGAAATGGGTTTGCCATAAGCTAGGGGTTCCTAAGCTTTTTTTTTAATAGTATTTTATTTTCCCCCCAACTACACATTATGAAAATTTTAGCATTCATTTTTACAAGAATTTTAGTTCCAAATTTTTCTCCCTCACTCTCTTCCCTTTCCTCTTCTGAAAATGGTAGGCAGTTTCATATAGTTTATACATGTGCTATAATGTAAAACTTATTTCCATTTTGGGCCATTAGATGGGGCAATGGATAGAATGCTAGCCCTAGAGTCAGGAGGACTCCTGGTTCAACACTTGACAGGTAGTAGCAGTGTGACCTTGGGCAAGTCACTTAACCTTGACTGTCTTAGATATCTCTATCATCCTGATTCATATCTGGCCCCTGAATCCAGATGACTCTGAAGGAGAAAGTGAAACTGGTTACTTAGCACTGCATCCTCCTCACTCAAATCCAATTCACATGCTTGTCATGGCATTACTGCTCTATGTCATGAACTTTAAGAACAAAAGACAGACATCATCATCATCATCATCATCATTTTCATTTTAGTCTCAGTTGCGAAAAATAAAATCAAAAGGGGAAAAAAAACTGCAATCTGCATTCAGAGTCCATCAGTTTTTCATCTGGATATGGATGACGCTTTTGTTCATGAGTCCTTTGTACTTGGTCTACATCATTGTGTTGCTGAGATTGTTCATAGTTGATTGTCACACAATGTTGCTAATACTGTGTACATTGTTTTCCTGATTCTACTAATTTCACTTTGCATTAGTTCATAGAAGTCTTTCCAGGTTTTTCAGAAATCTACCTGTTGGTCATTTCTTATTGCATAATAATATTCCATTACATTCACATACCATATATTGGGCATCCGTTCCAATTTCAATATTTTGCCACCACAATAAGGGTTACTAAAGGACATATGAGTCCCTTTCCCTTTTGTATGACCTCTCTGGGTTACATAACTAGTAATAGTACTGCTGTATCAAAGGGTATACAGTTTGGTTGCCCTATGAGCACAGTTCCAAATTACTCTATAGGACCAGCTCACAACTCTACCAACAATGCATTAGTGTTCCAATTTTTCAACATCCTCTCCAACATTTATCATTTTCCTTTTCTGTTATATTACCCAATCTGTATGGTCTTATTTTAGAGTTGTTTTAATTTAATTTGCATTTCTCTAATCAATAGTGCTTTAGAACATTGTTATATGACTAGATAGTTTTAACTTCATCTGAAATCTACCTGTTCATATCTTCAGATGCTTTATCCTTTATCAGTTGGGGAAATGACTCAGATCTCTATATATTTTAGAAATGAGACCTTTACCAAAAAACACTGAATGTATGCAGTCAAAATTATCCACTTTTCATTTCATAATGTTGTCTAACTCTTGTTTGGTCATAAATTCTTCCCCTCTTCGTAGACCTAACAAACTATTATTCCTTGCTCTCTTAAATGGCTGAAGATACCACCTTTTATGTCTAAATCTTGTTCCTATTTTGACCTTATCTTGGTAAAGGATGTGGGATACTGGTCTTTGCCTAGTTTCTGCCATACTATTTTTCTGTTTTCCCAAGCAGTTTTTGTTAAAAAGTGAGTTCTTCTCCTAAAAGCTGAAGTCTTTGGATTTATCAAATACAATAGTCATTTACAACTGAATCTTATGTACTTAATCTACTTGTTCCACTGGCCCACCCTTCTATTTCATAATACAGATAAGTTTTGGTGATTACTGCTTTTTAATCTTCTCTGAGACATAATATTACCATGTCACCTTCTTTTGTATTTTTTCATTAACTGCCATATTTTTGACCTTTTGGTTCTTCCAGATGAATCTTAAGCGTATTTCTTCTAGCTCTATAAAATAAGTTTCTGACAGCCTTGCTGACTAATGGTAAACATGTAACAGTTATTTTAAATGGGATTTTTCTCTGTTTCTTACTGTTGGGCATTGTTAGTCATATAAAGAAATGCTAATAATTAATATGGATTTATCTTACACCCTGCAATTTTGCTAAACTTGTAAATTATTAGTAACTTCTTGAAGGTTCTCTGAGTATATCACATCATGTACAAAGAGTGATAGTTTTGTTTCCTCATTGCCTATTCTAATTCCTAAGGTATCTTTTTCTTCTTTTACTGACATTTCTAGTACTACACTGAACAATAGTGGGGATAATGGGCACCCTTGCTTTAGTTCTGCTCTTATTGAGAAGCCTTCTAGCCCTTGCTTGCTAATGGTTTTAGATAGATACTTATCATTTTAAGGAACACCCCCTTTATTCCTATACTTTCTATTGTTTTTAAAAGAAATGAGTCCTGTATAGTCAAAAAATGCTTTTTCAGCATTTGTGGAGGTAATCATATAATTTCTGTTGGTTTCAGGGACTCTAACATTTTTTTTTAAATCTTGAAACAACCAGGAGGAAAAAAAGATCATATATCAAAAAAATACTAGGGGTGGCTAGGTGGCACAGTGGATAAAGCACTGGCCCTGGAGTCAGGAGTACCTGGGTTCAAATCCAGTCTCAGACACTTAATTACCTAGCTGTGTGGCCTTCGGCAAGCCACTTAACCCCATTGCCTAGCAAAAACCTAAAAAAAAAAACAAAAAAAAAACTAGACAATCATAAAAGATTCCAACTCAAGTAGGAGAAAGTATAAAAAAGCCTGGGATAAGATACTCCAAAAAAAAAAAGGAAAAGAGCTTTTGCACCAAATTAACTTATTCCACAAATCTAAATATCATCCTAAACTTCCAAACCTTTCTGAGTCTGACAGTCTTGACAGTCTTGGAAAGACAAAGGTATCCCAACTGCCTTGCAAAAACAAACCAAAAAAAAAAAAAAGGCAAAGGCAGCAATTAATCAAAAAGCATTTACTATGAGCCTAACAAAAAAATTAAGTGATCAATTTATCCAGGAAGGTTGCATTTAATGGAAAACAACCAGAATATACAAAACACAAAAATAATAAATATAAATAGCTTCCTCTTCACATAAATTATTATTGTGCAAATCTATAAATTGGTTTGGGTCAGGTCTGGCTCCCAGCAATAAGTGGCAGGAGTGACAGAGCAGCACAATGTATCAGGGTCCTCCTCCAAAGATACTCAAGCAATTCCAGCTGCAGAGGGGACCCCAAGCACTGAAGCCACTCTAGTCTCTGAGATCCATGGAATGATCCACTTAAATTATGCAAGAACTATCTGTAAACACAAAAGTTCAATACAACTTTCTTTGGCTGTAGGGTAATCTAGTACTTGAAAAATGAAGGGGGTGGGGAGGGAAATGGAGGAAATTAAGTTCAGGAAAGGTTTTATGAAGAAAGTGGAGTAAGTGATATTTTGAAAAGAATTCTGAGATTGAAGTGAAAAGGGAATACAATAAATAAGGAGGGATGTCTAGTGAAAAATATTGAGCAGATCAAGCGCAATGTATAAGAGATAGCTTGGATCAGAGAGGGAAGGAAGAGTAGAGAATAGTAAGACTAAGGAACATAGGGCCAATTTATCAAGGAATTTAAAAGTTAAAAGGATTTAATATTTTACTGTAGAGTCAATAGGAAGTCACTGAAGAGAAATTATATGAACAAATCACCACTCATGAACTAGAACAGCAATGTAGTAGAAGAAGACTTAAGGCAGTTAATCTACTAGTAATTTGACCTGACCAATTAGTAGTTAGAAAAATCTAAATGAAAAGTAATAAGAGTTGGAAGTAAGGTGGTACCTTTGTGAGTAGAGAAAAGGGTTCAGCTATAAGGAAGGACAAGATTTGGCAACTGACAGGATAGCTGGTATAAGGGACAGCAAAGTAGTGAGCTCCTTGAAGGTAGGGGCTATTTTGCCTTTATTTCATCAGAGCTTAGCACAGTGCCTGAAACATGGTAAAACACTGAATAATTACATAGTATGTAGCAGCCAGTTAACAATGGATAAAGCCCTGGACTAGGGAGTCAAGACCTCCTTGAGACCTGCCTGAGATAATTTCCACTATGTGACCCTAGACAAGCCATTTCTCTCAACTTCAGCTTCCTCAACAGTAAAATGGGAAAAATTAATAAGAGCATCTTCCTTCTGGGGTTATTGTAAGGTTTAAATGAGATTTTTGCGTGGCTTTTTTTTTTAGATATTTCAAGGCAATGGGGTTAAATGGCTTGCCCAAAGCCACACAGCTAGGTAATTACTGAGTGTCTGAAGTCAAATTTGAACCCAGGTATTCCTGACTCCAAGGCTGGTGCTCTATCCACTGCGCCACCTAGCCACCCCTTTGTATGTGGTTTTTTAAAGGAAGGATGGTATCTCTTGAATGTACCTTTTAAAAAATATCTGTTTGGGGGGGGGGGTGGAGCCGAGATGGAGGCTAAGGCAGCATTTCCCAAGAACTGCAACCCCCCCCAAAAAAAAACAAAAAACAAAGGATGGCTCTATCCAAAATTTAGAGGGGCAGAACCCACAGAAAGACTGAGTGATACATTTTCCCAGTCCAAGATAACTTAGAAGTTCCTGGGGAAAGGTGTGTTTCATAACCCAACCCAGAGATCACCAGCAACAGCTTGAAGGGGCAGTGAGAGAACTCTGCTGCACCTAGGTGAGTGTGGAGTGAGGAGCAAGGGCCACAGAATCCGCAGCGAGAGGAAGAAAGTGGCTTGCACCCCCGGAGACAGTAAAGGCAGAGATTTCTCTGCTCTCCCTGGGGTAGGACTCTGCAGTTTGCCTACACTCACATATTGCCCTTTGGGCCTCCATACTAAATAACCAAGCTGGATCCCTCCTTATAACCCCAGAGCAGAGGGGAGTGCCAGTGGCCATCTACATATCAAAACATAGACTAGAGAGCATATGATCTTGGAGGAATAAAAGTCCCAGTGGGGTGTCCCAAAAAAACACAACCCCAAAGCCTTGGAAGTGCTGTAAATTAGTCTTGTGCTGAGGAAATGAGTAAACAACAGAAAAAAAGAATCTCACCACAGAGAATTACTTTAGTCCCATGGAAGGTCAAAACACATACTCAGATGAAGACAAATTCTAAGCTTGCTTATCTAAAACCTCCAAGAGAAATAGAAAATGGGCTCAAGACTGTGGATGAGCTAAAAAACCAAGACTTTGAAAAGCAATTAAGGAGTGCTCTCAGTGGGGGGGAGAAGCAAAATTGGGGGAAAATGTAAAACTCAAATAATATCTTTAATAAAAATAAATTTAAATTAAAAAAAATAAATGAATGAAGGTTAAAAATTGAAAAAAAAGAAAAGCAATTAAGGGAGGTGGAGGAAAAATTGGGAGGAGAAATGAGAAAAATTATGAAAACCAAAACAAAAATTTTGGTTAAAGAAATACAAAAAGATACTGAAGAAAATAATATGTTAAAAACCAGTTTAGGCCTAATGGAAAAAAGCAAAACAAAAGGCAAATGAGAAGAAGAATGCCTTAAAGAGCAGGACTGGCCAACTGGAAAAGGAGATAAAAAAGCTATCTGAAGAAAATAACTCCTTCAAATGCAAAATGGAACTAAAGGAAACTGATAACTTTGCAAGAAATCAGGAAGAAATAAAACTGCCAAAAAAGACAAGAATTAGAAGAAAATGTGAAATATCTCACTGGAAAAACAACTGACCTCAAAAACAGATCCAAAAGAAATAATTTAAAAATTATTGGACCAGGAGAAGAGCCTAGACTTCATTTTTCAAGAAAATAATACAGCAAAATTGCCCTGAGATCCTAGAAGTAGAGGGTAAAACAGAAATCAAGAGAATTCACCAGTAACCCCCTCTGAAAGAGATCCGATTATAGCCAAACTCCCAAATCAAAGAGACAATTCTAAAAGCTGCCAGAAACAAACAATTCAATTACCAAGGCTCCATAGTCAGGCTTACACAGGATCTGGCAGCATCTACATTAAGTGCTCATAGGGATTGGAATATGATATTCTGGAAGACAAAAGATTTTGGTTTACAATTGAGAATCAACTACCCAGCAAAACTGAACATCGTCTTTCAGGGGAAAAGATGGACTTTCAATGAAACAGGGGACTTTCAAACTTTCCTATCTAGACAACCAGAGCTGAACAGAAAGTACAGTCCAAGTACAGGACTCTGGTGAACCATAGAACGAGTGGAAGAGAAGGACTAACTATATTGTTGAACTATTTGTATTCCTGCACAGGAAGAAGATATTGATAACTCATGAACTTTCTCATTTATAAGAGCTGTATATGGACATGACATAGGAAGGAGCAGAATATAATGGTATGATGTGGTAAAGGGATGGAGCCCATGAGTGATGGGGGAAAATACTGGGAGGAAGCAAAAGGAGATAAAGAAGCTTGAGAGATTTCTCATAAGAGTCAAGAAAAATCTTTTTCAATGGAGTGGGGGGGGGGGACAGCAAGGGGGAATGGGTGAGCCTTCATTCTCACCAGGGCAAGATAGATTTCCTCACCCTCTTAAGGTAATTTCCTCCCTGAGCCTAGCCAATTAATGACCTTAAGAGAGTGAGGAAATCTATCTTGCCCTGGAGAAGGATGGGAGGAAAGGGGTGAGTAGATGATAGAAGAGAGGAAACTCAGATTCAACACACTTTAGGACAGGGCCAGGATGAAAGGAGAGGGAGAGAGAGAGAGAGAGAGAGAGAGAGAATAGAATAAATGAGAGTGGGGAGAAAGAGTGGAGGTACAGCTAGTAACAGCAACTGAGGGAAAAATACTGAAGCAACTTCTCTGGTGGACTTAGGACAAAGGAAGCAACTCACCCCAGAGAAAGAGCCATTGAAATCTGAACACAGGCTGAAGTACAAATTTCTCTGTCTGTCTGTCTCTGTCTCTGTCTGTCTGTCTCTCTCTCTCCTTGAGGTATCTCATCTTCTTGGAGCAGGGGGGGTATGTTTATTCTTATGATTACTCTTATAATATTCAATTTATATCAATGTATGGCATGGAAACAATGTAGAGACTATCAGACAGTCTTCTGTGGGGGGGAAGGAGGAAAAATTATGGAATTCAGAGTCTTGAAAAAAATGATGGGTATATATTACTATTGTATATAATTGGAAACAAAAAATGTTAAAAAATAAATAAATAGATAAATAGAGCCTTTCTGAAATTTAGGAAAAACGACATGCTAAACAATAAGTCCATATTGATCATGGTGTGAGAAAAGAATAAAATCCAAAAGGATGAAAGACTATATTAAGAGAGAAAAAAAAGACAATACAGGAAAAAAACTTCTAAAAATTACAGTATCTTTTAGATTTATGTCCCAACCATCCAATTGGAAATGCCCAATAAGCAAGTAGTATACAAAGATCAAACTCAGGGGAGAGACTAGGGCTAATGTGAGTCATTTGTATATAAGATAATTAGGCCCAAGAGAAATAATGAGTTTACTAAGAAAGAATGAGTAGAGAAAGAAGAAAACCTAGGATAGCCTTCAAGAACCCTCATAATTAGTTGTAAGAGGGAGGATGAATAAACAAAAGAGACTTAGAAGGAATGATCACAGAAGCAAGAGAATAGAACAGGAGTGTCACAGAAATCCAAAGACAGTGTGATCAATGATGTCAAATGCAGCAAATAACCAACAAAAAAAAGGTTGAACATTTTAAAAAAGAATATCAGATTTGGCACCTCAGTAATCTATGAACTTTGGAGAGAGAACAATTCCTATTCAATGATGAGAAGAGAAGCTAGAATGCAAAGATTGAGGAATGAGAAGAAGTCAAAGTAGTGAAATGTTTTTACCCTAGAAATTTGTCTGAGAAAGGAGAAAGATAGGTTTTTGGGGTTGGTGGGATCTAATAACGACTTTGTTCTGAGACATCCTTGAATATATTTGAAGGCAGTGAAAAGGAAACACTATAAGTCATACAACATATGTATGTATGGGGGCGGCTAGGTGGTGCAATGGATAAAGCAAGGGCCCTGGAGTCAGGAGGACCTGAGTTCAAATCCGGACTCAGACACTTAATAATTACCTAGCTGTGTGGCCTTGGGCAAGCCACTTAATCCCATTTGCCTTGCAAAATCCTAATATATATATGTATATGTGAGTTTTACAAGTGCTTTCTTTTTTTGCCCCAGGGTGAAGGGGTGAGATGAAGTGAAAGTAAATGCTTGTTAATTGAAAAAAGTTTAATTTAACTTATGAAGTATAGCCTATGGTGGTTAGCTGTATTTCCTTACTCTATACACTAGACTGAACAAGTATTAAAACTTATTCTCTCAAAAATAACCAGTGACCTTCTAATTACAAAAACTGTTTTTCTTCCATCTTCTTCCTCTTTCATTTTTCTATTGCATTTGACAATACTAACAACAGGCTCTTCTTCCCCCCCCCCCCCCCCCCCCCCCCCCCCCCCCCCCCCCCCCCCCCCCCCCCCCCCCCCCCCCCCCCCCCCCCCCCCCCCCCCCCCCCCCCCCCCCCCCCCCCCCCCCCCCCGCCATCAGGATTTTGCAAGGAAATGGAGTTAAGTGCCTTGCCCAAGGCCACACAGCTAGGTAATTAAGTGTCTGAGACCGGATTTGAACCCAGGTCCTCCTGACTCCAGGGCCCTTGCTTTATCCACCGAACCACCTAGCTGCTCCTTTTTTACCCCTTTCTTTAGAATATTTTCTTCCCTAATTTATATAATACTATATTTATATTTTTAGTCTACTATGTATAATTTCTCCTTCCCTGAAAACAGTTTTTATGAGACAACAGTTTGACACAACAAGTTAAAAAAAATCTAATACAAACTTGAGTTATCAGTATGGTTATCAATATTATGATTATGGAATGTTGCATTTATAGAAACATAGCATGCAAATTAAAATGCAAACATTTCTCCAGCTGTCCAGCAAAGAATAGATGCAAAGAAACCTGGGAAGACTGTATGATGTGATGCAATAAAGTGAGCAGAACCAAAAGAAAAATACAATGACTACAACACTCTAAAGAAGGGCAGTGAAAGACAGAATGATCAATGTAATGATCGAGGGTGCCTCCAGAAGACAGCCAAAGAACTCCACTCCTCTAGATAAGTATTAGTCCGTAAGTACAGAATTAGATATTTTCAGAAAAGATAAAAGAAAAAACAGCAAGAATGGTGGAAGCCTTTCTCTCAAGGCCTTCTCCCATATCTTGGAGAGTTCCATCTTCTGCTTCCTGCAAGGGCTCTGAAACTCCCTGGACCTCCTCTTGCTACTGCCATTCTTACCTGAAAGAACCCTGAACAGTAATCACCTGCCTGCCTCTCTGAAGGAATCTTTCTCCAGTCACTGATACTGGTCTGCCTGGACTAATTTTTCCTCAATGGTTAGCAGACTTTCTCACCACTTATATTGTCACTTGAATATGATGCCCCAGATAAATATTGTACAAATCCTTTTCCTCATTCTCCCATTTTCATCCCCCACTAACCACTCTCTTATTCTCACCTCCTCAACCTTCCCATCCTCCTCAAATGTCCCACTCCAGATTTACTCAAACCTTCTAGAGCAATTACAACTCTGGAATGATGGATGATCCATAATTAACAAAATTCCAGTCATCTTAAAACTTATCCTTTCTCACTCCTTCCATTTTTGGCACTCACTCAAACCTGGCTCCTTCCTGATGACACAAAGTCTGTCACTACTATTCTAATTTCCATGTCGTACCTCACACCTCTATCCACTGTCAAAAAACCCTTACTTCCCAAGAATACATTCTAGACCCTCTTCCCTCTACTACCACCACTCAAGAATCTCTCCTCTTTCAGGTTCAATATCCAATTAGGTATCACCTAATACAGATTCTAGTGAGGATTATCTCTCTACTACCATAATATTGTACTTCCTTTATTCAGAGTTCAGTTTCTGCCCCACACCAAGGACTCTCTCCATCCCAACTTCTGCCTTCATAAGGCATTTTAATGCTGATATTCCCTCAAAATACTATTCCCTATTCCTTTTTCTACCTAATTCACAAGACCTATTTTCCTCCACTCTACCTCAAAAATATATACTTCTGTCATCAACAAGTTTTCTACTTCTGTATTCATGATCTCTAAAACTATATTATCTAAACAAAATCTTACACCATTTCATCTTTCTCTATGCCTTACTACACTCTGAAATTCCTTTATCTGTTCATATTTCATTTCCATCATTCCATATGCCTTATTAACCTTATCTAAGTCTGCTCTTTGTCCTTACCATGACACTTCCATTCCCTTTACCCCTCAGCTGTTTCCGGAACCATAACTCTATAGTAACAAACACTTTGTTTTCCCCATTGTGACCCTTTAGTAAAACAGATACATTCTACACTAATCCCTGTTCTTGAATAGTCTTATCACAAACTAGTTTTGGATTAATCCAACCAATAACCTCCTCACAAGCATCTGAACCAAACTAAAAGAAATCAGAAAACAAAGTTTACTAGGTCCACTATAAATTTATGTTATCTAATCTCAACTGGGTCCAAAAAGATCAAGGCAATCCTCTTACTCCTCCCTAATGGACTCTCCACAACAGTTATTTCAAATTTTTGTATTCTCTCTTCAGTCTCCCAAGATATCTCTCCTTCCTCCACCCTCTCACAAAATGACATCCTTATAGGTCACAGGAAAAAAAATTAGATAATTCACAAAAAGCTCACTATTCTTTGCCTCAACTCACTATGATAATTCATTTATTTCCTCTTTAACTCCAATCTATGATGAGTAGTTTCCTTTCTGAAAGCCAATACCTCTACCTGTACCCTTAAATCCCATGTCTCATCTCTTTTCTCCAGCAGCTTGCAATAATTATACCAACTCTACTTACATGCTATCTCCTTCCCTACTTCGTAAAACACTGACTATATCTACTCCTCAACCTTAAAACACGCTCACTTGATTCTGCCTTACTTTGCCAACTACTATCCTACCTCCCCTTCAAAGGTTCTGTCCTAGGCCTTCTCTTTTCCCTCTATGCTATCCATCCCCATTTGTGGTGTCATCAGCTCCTAAAAGTTCAATTATTTCTATGTAAAAAATTCTCAGATAAAATACATTCAACCCTAGTTTCTAACCTAAGCTCTAGTCCAGTATCACTGATTAGATATCTGGAACTAAATAAGTCATTCAATATCTCAAACTCAACATGTACAAAACAAAATTCATTATCTTTTCCCCAAGAACCCTACCATCTTCCAAACTTCTTTATTAATCCTCCCAAGCACTGAAGCAGACAACCAAGTACTATCCTTGAGATCTCATTCTCACTTATTACCCCTTTACCACCATATCCAAATGATATTTCTACCTTTAATTCTTCAAGTTCCCCCCACACACAAAAAAAAACATACCTTAACTGTTTCAAATAGCTTTCTAATTATTCCCATTTTTTCAAGTCTGTCCTACACTATCTGCCAAAGTTTTCCTACTCAAAACTCCAATGGTTCTATATTAATCTCTAGTCACAGATTTCCTATACACTCCTATGCTTGGCATTAAAACTCCTCACAATCTGGCCCCCTACTGTTCTGTTTTCCAATCTACTTATACCTTAATGCATGCTTTGATCCAATCTGGAGTCATGTATTGCAAATCTAACCTCTGAATGACCCTGGACAGGTTACTTAACTCTGTTGGCCTTAAAGTTTACTCATCTAAAAAAATGTGCAGAAAAATTAAATAGCAAACTACTCCACTATCTTTACCATGAAAACCCCAAATGGGGCTGTGGTCCTGAATAGTTGGACGGATAAGACTAAAATGACTAAAAACAACAAAATAATCCAGTCTATTTTGTTAATTCCCCCATTGCTTAAGAACCTATTTCTCAAGTTCTTGATTTTGCACTACCAAGTCTGAAATGAGTATATTTCTCACCACTTCTCAAGTTTTCATAGCTTCCTTCAAGACTTAGCTTAAATCTCACCATAGTTGCCAACTACTGGTCTCTTACCCTCTCAATTTACCTTCAAATTACTGTATGTCTGCATGCAGGTAGTTATGCATGTACATGTAAATACACACACATACATATATATATATATATATATATAATATATATATATATATATATATACAGTTGCTTTGATTCTATCTGGGTTACAAGTTGTCACCTATATTATATATATATATATATTTGTTTTGATTCTATCTGGTTATTTACAAGTTGTCCCCTACATACATACATACATACATATATATATATATATATATATATATATATATGTATATATATATATGTATATATACATATATATAATATATATATATATATACATATATATACATATATATACATATATATACACATATATAGTTTTGATTCCATCTGGTTATTTACACGTCTCCAATATTGTGTGTGTGTGTATATATATATATAGTATAATATATGTATATAAAATGTGTATATATAGTTGTTTTGGTTCCATCAAGTTGTCTCCCATTGATATGTGTGTGTGTGTGTGTGTGTGTGTGTGTGTGTGTGTGTGTGTATGTTTTGATTCCATCTGGTTATTTACAAGTTGTCTCCCATATATATATGTGTATGTATGTATATATATATATATATATATATATATATATATATATATAGTTGTTTTGGTTCCAAGTTGTCTCCCATTGATATATATATATAATATACACATACATATACATATATATACACATACATACATATACATATATATACATACATACATATATATATTGTTTTGATTCCATCTGGTTATTTACAAGTTGCCTCCCATATACATATATACACACAGGTATGTATATAGTTGTTTTGATTCTATCTGGTTATTTACAAGTTGTCTCCCCTTAGAATGTAAGGCTCTTTGAAAGCAGAGACCTAGCAGCATGGCAACTGTAGACTAACTTCTCCCCAAAATACTTATAATAGTGTAATAAAATTTATTCAGTGAGTGCTTAATTGCATATGCATGTTTACCAGACCATGAAAGAGTAAATTCCACTGATCAAGGGACTGTGCATATTACTAATTTTTTACTGTATTATCAGTAAATTACCAGGTGGTGGGAGAATGGCTGCTGAAAATCCTGGTCTTAATAGATTTCTACAGTAACTGTTGGCCTCATCAGAATTTATCCCATAAAGCTCAGTGCTTTAGAGTTAAAATTCCTGAATAGTTTTAATAAGCTTTCATAAAGCCCCATCAAACAATTGGCATTTATTAACATCTTAACAAAACAATCCTCTTTTGCTATCGTAGGCAAATGTTGGGATGAAAAAAAAACTCCCTCAAAAGTCTAAAAAGACAAGTTATTTTTAAAAGTTCTGTTAATACTTGGGCAAGCCTCAACCCCATTTGCCTTGCAAAAACTTGAAAAAAAAAAGAAAATGAAAGTTATGGAAATACAAAAAAGTTTTAAGCTTAAAGTTCTTCCCAAGGAATGCCATGCTTTTGGAGCATTCCCTCGTAAGACCTCTGGTGGAGATGCGGATGCCCCAAGAGCCCAGCATCACTCAGAAGCGGCGTGGCCAAGGTCCCCGGGAGGGATTTAGCAACTTCCAAGTGTAAGGGCAAAAACAAACGGACAAACCAACCAACAAACCAGCCGGCCCGGGCGGTGGGAGCGCCAGGGCTTTCCCCAATCCACTTCTAAGCAGGCCGGGGTGCAGTTGGGCGCCGGGCACGGCTGGGGCTGGGGGGCCCCTCCATCCCCTCCCGGGCCGCGAGGGTCGCGGTGCGCCTCCCCGGGCCCGGGCCCGTGACAGGTTTAGGGCCCGGCCGGCCCGTGCCCGCCCGCCCGCCTCACCTGACAGACGGCGCCGCGGAAGCTGGCGAGGCCCGCGCCCTCGTCCAGGTGCAGCGCGCGCTCCCCGACCTCCGACTGCTCCTCGCGCCGGTCGAACAGGAAGACGGTGCGGCGGCCGCGCCTGCCGCCCTGGGCCGGCCCGCCGCCGTTACCGCCGCCGCCGGCCGCCGCCGCCGCCGCCGCCGCTGCCATGTTTGGGGGAGGAGACGAGACGGGAGCGCGGGCGGCGGAGGCGGAGGCCGCCCCTCTCCGCGCAGCTCGGGCTCCCCTCGCGGCGCCGCCGGTTACAGCTCCGGCCTCCCCGCCGCCGCGGGCCCGGGGCAGAGGCTGGCGGAGGCGGCGGCCCGGCCGGGCTCCCGGACGGAAGGAAGCGGCGCGGCGGCGAGGGTCACCCGGGAACGGATTCAAACGAGTCTCTCCGCCATCGCCGCACGTCACTTCCGCGCCCTCGGCGCTGCTCCGGGGGGCGGGAGCGCCGCTTTCCGAGGACAGGGGCCGGGCCTCGCCGCCGCCGGACCTGGCTCCGCTGCCCGCGGCGCCTCGGCGGGCGGCTCCGAGCGCAGCAGCGAGGGGCGCGGCCGCCACCGATTGTGGCGCAGCGGACGGCGGCGGCGGCGGCGGCGATGGCCGAAGGGGCGGGGCTTCCGCAGGCCCGGGCCTCCTCCGCGGGGGGCGGAGCTCCGACGGCGGCCCGCCCCCTCGCCCTGTTGTTGGACGGCGGCGGCGCGGCGGCGCGGCCGGGCTTGGGGCCGCCGCCCGGGGGTGTCGGGGGCCGGAGCGGCCCGGACGGCCTCGAGCGGCGCCGCGCCACGTGGCCCGCCCTCGCCTCGTTTGGCGGCTCTTGGGAACCGTGGGGAGGGGGCGGGAGAGTGCGCGGCGGGAGCCGTCCCCTCCCCCCTCTGGTCCCAGAAGCATCCGAACTTGGCCTTTTAAAACATTCTCTACAACCTTCGCCCCCTTTTCTTAGCTTGCTTAGACACAAGTGGTCATCTTTTCGTCGAAAGGCAACTTGACCCAGTAAGGCCCGTTTTATTTTTAGTTTATCAGCCCGTTGAGTTTGAATACTTACAATATAAGCACCTAGATAGGTCAGGGCTTGTTAGAAATCTACATTTTAACAAGGAAAGCAAATTTAGATTTTCCTGATGTTCTAGGATTCTAAATTGTTTGGGAAATATGCTTCTATATAAACCTATATTAAGTAGTACTGTTGGTTTTCAATTGTATTTTTAAATTTAGATTAACATTCACCTGTTATTTGCATCTGAAAGGTAGCTCAGGTGTCTTTCAGGAGTGACCTTCCTTAATGCCCGCGGTAATACTCGATGCAAATCATTCACATTCAAGTCCAATTTCCACTCTAAAATTAAGCTAGTCACAACTAGCTCAAAGGTAATAAATGCTTACTTTTATTTATACATTGCTTACTATGTGGAAGGCACCGATTACGATCTCTTCTGGTCCTCACAACAGCCTTAGGAGGTAGTTGCTAATATTATCCCTATTTTACAGATGAAGAAACTCAGGCAAACAGAAGTAAAGGAATTTACCTCGGGTCGTGTCTTGCAGTTTAAGTTTACTTTAAGTTTAGTAAGAATCAAAGGCTGGTTTTGACTTCAGATCTTAATGACTCCAGACTCCACATCCTATTCACTGTGCCAGCTAGCTGCAGAATAATTACTTTTAGATTATTATTATTATTATTATTATTATTACTATAAGGTTTGCAAACCAGCTTCAAAATAAAAGAAAGGGCATGTTTATTGAAAATGTTGTGTTAACTTCTTATTCCACCTTTCCTGGTCCTAATTGTAGTGTTGATTATTTCCTATCCATCCTATCTGCAGCTGTTTGTGTAAAGTTGTTTACACTTTGTTTCCCCATTAAACTGATAATCTAGAAAGCCAGGACCTCTTTTACCTTTATTTGTATGTGGCCTTGGATGTACTATATAAATGTTTATTGACTAATAGCAGGACTAATGAAGCCTGCTACCTGCTATTTGACCAGAAATGTGCTGAAGGACAAAAACAAGACATTTTTAGAAACAGCCAATGTGGAACTTTTTGATTAACTATGCCTTATTTTTTCAAAAACTTTTTCCCTTTCCGTGGGAGATAGAAAAATAAGAAAGGGGATAGAGAGGATCAAAGAAAGAAAGAAAAGTTATTGAGCCTTTTTTTTAATGTTGATAACAGGAAGTTAGAAACAGATAAGATTCCTTTGAAAGATAGGGATTAAACTTCTATATTTAAAAGCAAGTGATACATAATAGGAATTTGCTATGTCGTGTGCTTGGTGTTGTGTTCAGAATAAATTTTTTTTAAGAATTGGAGCTCAAAAAACAAAAGAATGCTTTCTTAGGGTGGCCGGGTGATGTAGTGTATAAAGCACCGGCCTTGGAGACAGGAGTACCTGGGTCTAAATCTGGTCTCAGACACTTGATAATTACCTAGCTGTGTGGCCTTGGGCAAGCCACTTAACCCCATTTGCCTTGCAAAAAAAAAAAAGAATTGGAGCTCAGTCAGTACACAGGTTTCCCCTCAAAATTTACAGTTTCTGCAATCTCTGTCAACTACTCTGTAATATTATTACATATGATCACATAAAGTCGTATTTGCTGCTAATTGTGTGAGCCCTGGCACTGGAGTGAGGAAGACAGTTTTACATCCTGCACTTAATTATCTGTATTACAGAACAACTCAAGTAGGTTTCTAAACCTGTTTCCTCATAGTACAATAAGGGGGTTAGATTAATTGATCTCCAAGTTCCTTTCCAATCCTGGACCTGTGATCCTATGACCTATCACAATAGAAAACTTTTTTTAAAGATGTTAGAGCTTTTTTTTCCTAAGATACCTCTTTAACCTGTTCATAAGATAAAATTTAATATAGATCTGTTAAAATTGTAGGTGATAAATGCACAATGAAAGCTTTTATTAGTAAATAACTTCAGCAGCTCCCTGTTAACTTCCAAAATCAAATATAAATAACTTTGGTGTTCAAAGCCTTTCATATCCTAGGTCCCCTTCTAACCTTTTTAAGTCTTCTCATACTTACAATGCTTGCTGTTCCACAACCATCACATTCCATCTCTCACCCCTAAGCATTATTTGCTGACTGTCCCCAAAGCCTGGAATGCTCTCCCTCTCCATCTCCTTATCTCCAGGCTTCCTTCTAAGTTCCAACAAAAATACCATGTAATACAGGAAATCCTTTTCCCAATCCCTCATAATTATAGTATGTACCTTGTGAAAATTATATATAATTATAATATATATAAAATTTATATATTATTATTATATATAATATATATAGTGATATAATAAACATACTACCTGTATGTAGTTTCTACATATTTTCTTCATTAAATTGTGAGTTTCTTAATGGCAGTAACTGTTTCTTGCCTTTCTTTGGTTCTCCAGAGGTTATCACTGTACATGTCATAACAAAGGTCCTTAATATTTATTATTTTGTTTTAAGGTGGTGAACTGAACCACAAATCAAGCCTGTTATCTTTATTACTTTAGCTTACCAAATTTGGCTAAAATCGTTTACTTTGATTATTCCTCTCAAACTATTGAATAGTTTGATAGAAAGGGACTCTGGGCAATTGGAAAGAAAGAAAGATACAGAGTGGTGTGCCAAAATGGTGGAGCAGAAAGAACTCAACTGACCTCATAAGGTCATCTTTTGGAAACAAGTTTTTTATAAACACTTGGCACCTGTCCCTTTTCTCGACTCATAGGGCCACTTTAGTCTTCTGTATGTATCCCATATATTCTTTTGTGACATGTTGAATCTTTACAATAGAAAGCAGGTACTATTTTTTTGTCTTTGTAACTAGCCCCACTGTGCCAAACACATAAGTATTTAATAAATGTTGAATGATGTCTAATTTGGAAATCTGATTCATATTAGCTTAATATTGTGCTATGAGAAATGACAAGCAGGATAATTTTTAATTATATATTTTGTTTTCCTATTACAATGGTAGTTTCTACAACCCCTTTTTTTTGCAAGTTTAAATTTTACAGTTTTTTTCTCCTTCCCTCCCCCAATAGAAGGCTATCTGATAGTCTTTCCATTTGCTTCCATGACATGCATAGATCAAAGTTGAATGTCAAACAGAATAATTTCAAGAAACCTGAGAAGACTTAATTGATGAACTGATGCAAAATGAAGCCAAGAACAAGAAAAATATTGTGCAGTGCACAAAGTAACAGTAATATTGTATGATGAATTGTAAATGACTTAGTTATTCTCATCATTGCCATGATCCAAGATAAATTCTAAAGGTCTCATGATGAAACTTGCTTTCCATCTCCAGAGAACTTTGTCTGAATATAGTCTGAAGCTTACTATTTTTCACTTTCCATCTTTTTTTTTCAAGTCTTATACAAAAATTACTACTATAGAAATGGTTTACATGATTGCACACATAAAATGTATATCAGATTGCTTACTTTTTCAGAGAGACAGAACATTAGGGAGAAAAGAGATAGAATTTGGAACTCAAAACAAAAAAATTGTAAAAAACCTTTTTACGTGTACTTGGGGGAAAAAGATTTTAAAAATCTGATGTTACCTTTAAAAATTATTTTAGAGTGACACCTTTACCCAGTTTTGCCTGGTTTGGATATATATATGCATGTTTGGGGTTGTTAACATGAAAGTTGTGTTATGGTATTTCATTATAGAAATTATAATTATATAAAAAAGAAACTAATTTTTGTTACTCATGAAAATAAAGGAGGCAATGATAATATTGAGGGACTAGTTCCAACCATGTTTCAACTTGTAGTAGCAAGAGGAAGGCAAAAAATGATATAGTCAGAAGATCAGAGTTCTACTCCTTTAGTTAAGGCTAGCCTCTGCCATTCTAATATCAATAAAACATTAATAAAACATCCCCCCGCCTTTCCCCCAAACCCATGAACTGAACACATTAAAAACATAAGAAGAAAATGTTATCCTTCCACAATTTTCTTTATAACCCATGTGCATATGTACCTCCATATACACATACATACATGCATATATACATAGACATACACACATATATGCTATTCTAATTTCTAGAAGATCCCAGGACTAAAAGATACTAATAGAAAATTCTTGTCATAATGATAATGCTAGTTTGCATTTATAGAATAATTTAATACTTACATAAACAAATGTGTTTCTTAAAACCCTGGAATGTAGGTGGTCCAGGTGTTTTGTCCATTAACAAATGAAATTGAAATAGCAATGCTATTCAGCAAACAATGATTGCATAGAACACTGTGTTAGGTACTGGGAGAGGTTCAAAATGTAGATAGGATATTTTCTGGCTATGAGGAATTCACACTGTGCTAGTTTGGGAACCACTAAGGGGCCTTATACTGCTTGTGGACCAAGGGCAATCCTCTGCAGCTGAGCTGTGTTCCTCTCCTAGTAACTAATTAAGGACTTGCTCTTTAGGTTGCTATCATCCCATTATTCTTCCAATGATTGGAAAGGGTTTCAGGTATCAAAAAAAAAAAAAGACTGGCCACTGAACTAGAAAGAACCTCACACAGTAGATTTAAAAATCTAGAACCAAAATCAAGGTGAAATAGTTGCTCAGTAATCTCCCTAATTTTTTAATGTTTAAAGTACCAAATTCCCAGGGAGAGTATAATAGGAATTAGAATATTATCATGCTTTAAGTCTTTATCATTTGGGGCTTATGAGTCTTTTATGTATTAAGCATTCATTCTTTAGTGACAGGGTAATATATAGGTATCCTAAACCACCCAGTGCTTGGCAACATAGTAAGTGCTTAATAAATAATTCTTCATTTGACATTGATTACCTTTCTTTTCCCTTTTGGGGACATCCTTGATGTGATCCAAACCTAAGCTTTAAGTGATTTTTTTTTTCCCTAGGACTCCAGGGTGGGAGCATAAAGAGTCAGTTACAATGGGAAAGCGCATAAGCCCTATTTATAGAGTTCTGCCAGTCTCCTCAGGAGCTAAATATGATCTTTAGGCATGAATCGAGAGCTAGAAGCCCCTTAGGGGGAAAAGCAAGTGCCTTCATTTCTCTGAGCCCAGGTGTGGGATCTGTTGTTTCCACATATTACCTCTAAGTGCATTATAGAATTACAGAACAGTTCTTTGTAAACAGGGAAAGGTTATACAAAGAGGAGACATTTGACTTGGGCTATAAATGATAGGCGATATGTGAATTAATTCTAACAAATGAAACAATATGAGCAGAGGTCCAGAGGTGGGAATATAATGAATATTTTGGAAAGGCAGAAAAACTATTTGAGGCTGAAAAGGAAAGGTAGGACCTGAAGTGCCTTGAGTGTTAGGATAAGGAGTTTGAATAAAGTAGAAAATAAGAAACCATGTAGACTCTTGAGAAATGACACAGACAGATCTATGTATTAGAAAAATTATTTTGGCAATGATTCTAAGTATGGGTTGTATAAAGAAAATAACAATTTCAAGAGGACCTAGAGGAAGCTATTTGAGTGATCTAATGAGGCTGGTACTAGAATAGAAACTGATGCCACATCTATAAGAATTAGGAAAATTGAATCATTAAAACCTTTAATTAGATATGGAGAGTTAGAAAGAAGGAAAAGTCAAAGACAACCCCAAGTAACAAAAGTGTTTATAGGCAAAGACATGCACAAAGATTGAAATCAGGAGAAACAACTGTACTGTAGAAAGCTGAAAGTAGAGGACCAGTTTGGCATTCATAAAAGAAATCAGAACTGGATATAAATATTTGGGGGGCAACTAGGTGGCGCAGTGAATAGAGCACTGGCCCTGCATTCAGGAGTACCTGAATTCAAATCCAGCCTCAGACACTTAATAATTACCTAGCTGTGTGGCCTTGGGCAAGCCACTTAACCCCATTTGCCTTGCAAAACCCTAAAAATAAATAAATAAACATATATGGAAATGATAGTTTAAACTTGGGAGACACTAAACTTCATTACCTTGCAAACAAAAAAAAAAAAATCTGTGAGACAATGAGATTGCCAAAGAGAAAGTATAGCAATCATTTTTTAAATACTGGTTAAATGTACCAGATACTAATGCCAAACACCAGAGACAAAAATTGAACAATTCCTACCCTGAAGGAACTTATAGTTTGTCTGGAGAAACAAACATGCTATAGGACCAAGTTTCCTTAGTGTTCTGTCACTTGGAACTGGTTTTCCATAACAACCAACAAAGCTGTCTTTAGGATTTGATGGCAGATCTTCTGACACAGATTTCTGATTACTTGAGGGCAAAGTTTCACCATGTAGAGTCTGGTTGCTCCAACTTGGTGCATTTCTGGAGATCTCTCAAGTCACCATACCAGTGAAGTTTTCAATATGGAGAGTTATAGAGGGGAAGGTTGGGTAGCAGGTCCAGAAAAGTCCAGTGCTATTGTATCCTTATTGCAAATTCCTTTCGATAACTCTTTAATGACTCAGTGCTTCATTTCATCTCATCACTGAAATTGAAGAGAATGCTGTCATTAGACCCTCCTCAAACAACACAAAATAGATATGTCAATTTGAGAGAAAAGGAACTAGCAGCTTGAGGGATCAGGAGAGACTTCCTATAGAAGGGGGCAATTTCCCTGGGTCTTGGAGAAAAATAGGGGTGGAAATGAAGAAGGGAGTATACTCCAAGTATGTACAAAGGCATAGAGACTTGAAGAAAACATTTAAAAATTCAGGAAAACGAAAATAGCTAGTGAAAGAAAGAAAACAATTAAGGAACAATAAGATGGTGAGAGGACTAGGAGTGTAGTGTCTTTACAGTCAATAAAGGTGTGACATACAATGTCAAAGCTTTAGGAAAGTCATGGAGGTTGAGGATAAAAGCTTTTGGATTGGGTGATTAGGGAGTTATTTGGTATTCTTTTAGAGGTTAAAATTGAAAGACCAGAGCTAGGACTGGATCCCAAATCTTCAGTCTTTCTATACTACCACTGATACTTTCATTAGTATCTGGTTCTGAGGCAATATCTTGAGAAATGATCACTAATATTCTGGCCAAGGTGGCTGCAGACCTGAATCATGCCAGATCAAACAAATGATCAAGACTTTTAATGAGAAACTATGTACCTAACATCTTCTTCTGAAGAACTGCACAAAAATCAGCCAAGATTCCAAAGTCAATAGGAAAGGTAACCCCCTCTAGGAAAATGAGTACCATCATGACTAGAGGTCAGACACAGGTAGCCTGCAAGGTTCTGTCACCAAGGACTGCAATAAGACTCCTTTTATAAGTTCTAGGATGATCAAAAGACCTTGGAAACCTCAGGGAACCATCATGGGAAATAATCAGCTTGGTACCAATCAAACTCTGTTCTAGAATGCTTGGACTTGAACAACCTGGGTCCAGGAGCTTCAAAGTCCATGATCCAAGGAGGCTAAACCCTGAGCTGTGAGGTCAGTTCAAGAGAAGGGACCCAGGGTAAGACCAAGTTGAGTAAACCTTCCTAACCCAAAAGTGAATCATAAGGCAGGGTGGTCATAGTGTAAAGCCCTCATTCATGAGCTAAATCTAAGGGATGAATATTTTTTTAATCCAATAGAAAAAAAGATTATTGTAAGTATAATTCCATGACATCAGCTGAGATCCAAAGGAAAGAAATGGATTTTCTATAATACACCAATACCTAGAAGAATAGAAGGAAGTCTTGGGCAAGCCACTTAACCCCACTGCCTTGCAAAAACTGAAAAAAAAAAAGGAAGTAATAAAAAGTAAAAAAAAATAGCCTTTGAAGAAAGAACTGGAAAGTGAATAAGTAGTATAGACTAGATTAGATCAAATGGAAATCAATGGCTCCATGAGGTAGTGAGAAATACTAGGAAAAAAAATTAAAAGATTAAAAAGCTGAAGAAAAAGTAAGCTAATATAAAACAAAACCAAGGACCCGAAAAAATGTGTCAAGGAGAGAATCACTGAACTTTCTGAAACCCATGTCTTTTCATATATGATATAATTCTAACATGCTAATAAAGGGAATAGAAACAAATATCCCTTGAGAATTGTAATATCTTCAAATGTATTTAGAAAGTCTTGGGGCAGCTAGGTGGCGTAGTGGGTAAAGCACCGGCCTTGGAGTCAGGAATATGTGGGTTCAAATCCGGTCTCAGACACTTAATAATTACCTCGCTGTGTGACCTTGGGCAAGCCACTTAACCCCATTTGCCTGGCAAAAAAACTAAAAAAAAAAAAAGAAAAAAGAAAGTCTTCAAATAATATTAAAGAGTTAAAAACAGAGAACCTGGATAGAGGTTGTTCTGTTCTGAGTGTTTGAATGAGGAAACGTAAAAGAGGGAAGAGTAAAAGGAGGAATATGTTAGTTCAGAAAAAAGGAAGAACAAATTAGAATTTGGTATTTCTCATAGTGAATAAGTGAGAATTATATAAATATATAAAGGAAGGACTAAGGAGGAGTGTGTAACAGATGAACCGCACTCTCATATGAAACCAACAGAGAATTGAACAAATAGAGACATATTTGATGTAAAACTACATTAAACTCTAGCATGGTTATACGTGCATAAACTATAATTAGATTGTTTTCTGTCAGGAGGAGGGGTAGAAAATGGAGGGAGAAAAATAGAAAAATCAAAACTTTGCCAAAAAATGATTGCTGAAAACTACCATTGCTTGAGGTTGGGAAAATAAATAAGGAAACTATTAAAAAAAATTAGCACCATTCTAATAGGCTAGCTACCAGAAAAAAAAAGTACATTAAACTCCACAGGGAAATAAATTATCATAAAAAAAGTATTCTGAGTTTTAATTGACTCAAGCCAAACCTCCTTCCATTTAAAAGAAGATTTGTTTAGCCTTAGCAAAAGAATATTCAACAGGGAACAGATGTCAAGGATACCTTGAATTGATTCAGCTGAGCCCTCCTGGCAGTTTTATACTAAGATAACCAGAAAGTGAAGTCAATAGCCAGAGCCTTTAGTCCCTTGAGCCAATCAAATCACGAGGATGGTTTCAATACCTTTTTTTTTTGTTTGTTTAATTTTGCAAGGCAATGGGGTTAAGTGACTTGCCAAAGGTCACACAGCTAAGTAATTATTAAGTGTCTGAGCCCAGATTGAACTCAGCTACTCCTGACTGCAAGACCAGTGCTCTATCCACTGCACCACCTAGCTGCCCCTTCAATACATTTTAAGAAAAAACTACTTTAACTGCCATGGAGGAAGGGATTAGCATATTGCTCACACCAATGGAAGGAATGGGTTAAAAAAGGAATATAATACTAAAAAAGGAAAAAATTACAAGCAAAGCAAAATTCCTGATATTGGTGGGAAAATTAAACTAGGAGAGAAGAGTTTCATTTTTTTTTTTTTTGCAAGGCAAATGGGGTTAAGTGGCTTGCCCAAGGCCACACAGCGAGGTAATTATTAAGTGTCTGAGACCGGATTTGAACCCAGGTACTCCGAGAGAAGAGTTTCAATGGGGCTTCCTGCCATCAGTGTCTATTGCCCCCTCTAATCTTGACTCAAGTATTCAACTGAATCTGTGATCTTACTGATTCAGGAGTTGCATATTGCAACATATCCAAGCTTGCCTGTCTTGGGTTACTCTCTTCCATAACCTCACAAAAATTCTCACCAAGATCCTCAACCTTCCTAATTTTTCTTTCAACACTGTGAGCATAGCAGTGGAACGCTCTGACCTTCCACCTGCTCTCTCTCGTTCTAACCATATTTCAGAATGAAAACCATTGATTACACCAAGTCCCTTGACCAGCCCAACTTTGGGACATTGTTTGTTCTTTTGTTTGTTTTTTAGGTTTTTGAAAGGCAATGGGGTTAAGTGGCTTGCCCAAGGTCACACAGCTAGGTAATTATTAAGTGTCTGAGGCTGGATTTGAACTCAGGTACTCCTGACTCCAGGCCAGTGCTCTATCCACTGCGCCACCTAGCTGCCTGGACACACAGTTTTTTGGTGACATCCTCTGCTCTTCTACAGTTCCTCTTTGCTTTTATGTTGCAAACTGATCATATTTACCATGTCCTTTCCATTGCCTTCTGTGTAACACTCGTCTTTAGTTCTTTGGAGGTAAAGCTGTAGGTCTTCCTGCCATATAGAAACATTGGTAAAGTTTTTATATGAAAAAGATGGGCCTTGGCTATTATAAAAAGTTTGGGGTCAATAAAAGTGCTTTAGAGTGAACCAAAATCAATCCAACTTACTATTCTCTTTCTTTTCAGCTCTATATCCAGTTCATTATCCATCTATACTTTTTGTTCCAAGTATATATACTATTGTAAAAGTTCTATAGATTGTGCATTCAGATATATGTTGAATTCTGGACAATAGATATTCTCCATCTATTAAACATTTCCACTGTAGATAGAAAGGTTCACGTTCCTTTGAATGAACACATATCTCTTTCAGGAGATTGCAATGCCCTGAGACTTCACAGAATCAACACAACATCATCTCCAAAGAGGGATATCTCCCCACCACCCACAAGGAATTCCTTTTTAACCTGGACTCTGAGCTGATCTCTATCACTGATGATTACTTTTGGTGAGGATCCATCTTCCAGTAATATGCCTTTACTGATGTTTATTATTAGAAGGGTCATTGGTCAGGGTTGTTTCTGTTGTTAGATCTTCCTTGAGTGATGGATGGGAAACATCTTGTTATAAAGTGGCCGTTTTTTCCTACTGAATGAATGCTTCTTCATAATCAAGAAACAGGAAGCAAAATGTAATCTTATATTCCCTGTTTTTCAGGCAACTGTGAGAGGATTGATATGTGATTATGATTTGTGAAATTCTGCTTTTCTCTACCCATTGAGGATCCCTCAATTTATGTATGAATAACCCTCAGATAGATTTTGTGTTATTTGGAGAATAGGTGTCTACCTGGTAGATGTTAATGTTTACTTTATCATCCTGTACTTAAAGAAATAAAAGGAGATTTTTTTTTTCCCAAGCTTGGTGTCTTTCCATGATGGACTGGTTAATGTTTAACGACTGGTTTTTTTATGGAAAAACTGCACATATATATATATATATATATATATATATATATATATGTACATATATATGCAAATAGATCATAAATTTTATTCTTATAAAGAGTGTGTAGTAAATGATTTACAAATAACAATAAAATATACATTACTCAGTTTTGTAAAATTCATTTAACCAGCTAATTCCTAAAGGATTCTTTTGTACAATTGATTTTTTGCCAAACTCATAGATTTGGAATTAATCTGTGGCCCATTCTCTGGTATAAATTACGTTCATATGCCTTTAAGATTCAGCACCACTAATTAAAGGCATGCTAACTATCTTTTTAGCTTTATATAAAGTTTCAGGATTGAAATATTATTTGATTCTATATTATAATCTACAAATTCCAGAAAAACATTTAGATCAATTTCATCAGGCAAAAGAGCTTAGAATGCAACCGAGAATCAACTACCCAACAAAACTGAATGTCCTCTTCCAGGGAAAAAGATGGACTTTCAGTTAAACAGGGGAATTTCAAATGTTCCTGTTGGAATGGCCAGAACTGAACAGAAGGTTTGATCTTCAGATACAGGACTCAGGTGAAGCATAGAGAGTGGAGGAGAGGGGGAAAATATGGGGGACTTAGTGATGATGAACTGTGTGTATTCCTGCATAGAAAAATGACACTGATAATACTCATATGAACCTTCTCAGTTAATAGAGCAGGTAGAAGGAGCTTTTATAGATGAAGCACAGGAGAGAGCTGAATTTGAAGTTATATTGTGGTATAAAAATGGAGTCAATAGATAAAAGGGAAATGTAATGGGAGAAAGAAAAAGGAGAGGGGGGAATAGGCTAAGATATTTCCTATAATAAGATTTTTCTTTATTACAATGAGCTATTGCAATGATATGGAAGGGGGCAAGGGAAGGGGGAATGAGGGAACCTTTGCTCTCATCAGAGGTGGCTAGGAGAAGAAACAGCATATATACTCAATGGGCTATAGGCATCTGGAGTAAGGAAGAAAGAAGGGGGACAGGGGGAAAGGAGGGGGATGTCAGTGATGGAGGAGAGGATGGACCATGGGGGGAGAGTGGTCAGATATAACACATTTTCTTTTTTACTTCTTGCAAGGGGCTGGGATTGGATGCCCTGTCTGGGACCACAGGGCAAGGTGGATGCTGAGCCTAAGGGATGGTATGTGGGATTGGGGCCTCTTGGCCCCAGGACCAGGGATCTGTCTGCTGTGCCACTCAGATACCCTACAGCAGAGTCAGAATGAAAGGAGAGAGAAAATATAGTACATGGTAGTGGAGAAATATGAAAGGAGGGAGTTGCGATCAGCAATGGCAAACATGGAAAATTATGGAAGTAACTTTTGTGATGGACTATCATAAAGAATGTGATCCACCAGCGACAGAACTGGTGGTGTTGGAACACAGACTGAAGCACAATTTTATTATTATGATTATGATGATGATTATTTTGGGGGGGTTGCAGGGCAAATGGGGCTGGGTGGCCTGCCTGGGGCCACACAGCTGGGTGATTGTTGGGTGTCTGAGGCTGGATTTGGACCCGGGTGCTCCTGGCTCAAGGGCCAGTACTCTGTCTGCCACCTGGCCACCCCTACTATTATTATTACTTTTTTATTTTATTTGTGTCTTTTTTTTTTTTTTGCAGGGCAGTGGGGTTGGGGTGGCTTACATGGGGTCACACAGCTGGGTGATTGTTGGGTATCTGGGGCTGGATTTGGTCTCTGGTGCTCCTGGCTCCAGGGCTGGTGCTCCATCCACTGTGCCACCTGGTCAAACCTACAATTATTATTATTATTATTTTATTTTAATTTTAATTTTTTTCTCTCCCTTTTACTTTATCACTCATGTGGGTCTATATTTTTTGGGGGGAGGGGTATTATGTTTACTCTTAAACAAGAATATTTTACTAATGTATAAAAAATTATTTGTACAAAATAAGAATAAATGAATAAATGAATAAATGAATGAATAAATAAATAAATGGAAAAATGAAAAAATAAATGAAAAATAAATTACATAATAAAAAATTCAATTGCATCTTTTATAAGTTCACTTAAATAATGTATATTTTTTTCAATCTATAATGAATTTAGAGCTTCATAAGGCCAAGTAAGAGCAACTAATTGGAGTCAGGAAGACATCTTCCTGAGCTCAAATCTGACTTCAGAAATTAATTGTGCCATCCTTTTTTTTTATTGCTGTTGTTTATTTAAGTGGCTTATTTATTTATTTATTTAATATGTATATTTATTCTCATTTTGTACAATGTTTTCTTACATTAATAAAAAACTCTTGTTCAAGAGTAAACAAAATACCCCCTCCCACAAAAAAAAATATAGACTTACTTGAGCTATAAAGGGGAGAGAAAAAAATTAAAATTAAAATTAAAAAAATAATAGTAATAATTGTATTTATGGCCAGGTGGCGCAGTGGACGGAGCACCAACCCTAGAGCCAGGAGAACCCAAGCCCATATCTGGCCCCGTACACCCAACAATCACCCAGCTGTGTGACATGCAAGCCACCCCAACCCCACTGCTCTGTAAAAACCAAAAAAAAAAAAAAAAAAAGAAAAAAAGACCTAAAATAAAATAGTAATAATGGTGGGGGGGGGGGGGGCTGGGTGGCAGACAGAGCACTGGTGTTAGTCAGGAAATTCCTCAGCTGCTGTGAGCCATGGCTCCCTGCGTCCAGGGACTGCCTCCAGGAGGCTGAAGTTCTTTCACTCTAGCAGGCCACCCATCCAACCCCAGGGAGCTCTTTTCCAGGTTACCTTGAGTAGGAGAATTGCCTCACTGGGTCCCTCTGTGGGTTCTGTCTCTTGAAAATTTAGTTAGTCCTTAGTTTCGAAGTTTTATGAGAGAGCGCCTAAGACAGGATCCTCTCTTGTCGCCATCTTAGCTCAGTCCCCTCAAGATTCTTTTTTTGATCATGGATTTTGGGTAGTCCAAAATTTTTTTAATTATCTTTTCTGGATCTATTTTCCAGGGCAGTTATTTTTCCAATGAGACAGTTCACATTTTCTTCTTTTGGTTTTGTTTTATTGTTTCTTGAATTCTCATTCATTTCCATTTGTTCAATTCTAATTTTTTATTTTATTTTTTTTTGTTTTTTGTTTTTTTGCAGCATTCAAATGGTTTATTCACTCTTTTGGATGTACTATAAATAAGTGTTTCCACTATGGAAAAGAATGTTATGAGCGCAGTACATATGACTGGGAATGGGTTTGCTGTTTTTTTTGTTGTTGTTGTTTTGCAGAGTTCAAATAGCTTTATTTTATTTTTAAAATTTTTTTTTAGGTTTTTTTTTTTTGCAAGGCAAACAGGGTTAAGTGATTTACCCAAGGCCACACAACTAGGTAATTATTAAGTGTCTGAGACCGGATTTGAACCCAGGTACTCCTGACTCCAGGGCCAGTGCTCTATCCACTGCGCCACCTAGCTGCCCCTCAACTGTAATTTTTAAGGAATTATTTTCTATAGTGACCTTTTTTAACCACCCTTTTTTATTTGGCCAACTCTGCTTTTTAATGCATTTTTTCCCCTCATTGGCTTTTTGTACCTCTTTTATCATTTGGCCTATTCTGTTTTTTAAATTGTTATTCTTATTAAATATTTTTTGATGTCTCTTTAGCAAGTTGTTGACTCATTTTTCAATAATTTTCTTGCATCACTCTCATTTCTCTTTCCAATTTTTCTTCTACCTTGCTTACTTGATTTTAAAATCCCTTTTTGATTGGGCAGCTAGGTGGCACAGTGGATAGAGCACAGGCCCTGGAGTCAGGAGTACCTGGGTTCAAATCCGGTCTCAGACACTTAATAATTACCTAGCTGTGTGGCCTTGGGCAAGCCACTTAACCCCGTTTGCCTTGCCAAAAAAAAAAATCCTTTTTGAGCTCTTCCATGACCTAAGACTAATTCACATTTTTCTTGGGGGCATTGGATATAGGAATTTTGACATAGTGTGTTTTGATCCTTATTACCATAGTAACTTTCTGTGGCCCGAGTTTCTTTCTGTTTGCTTATTTTCCCACCTATTACTTGACTTTTAACTCTATTAAAGAACGGCTCTGCTTATAGGCTGAATGGTGCACTGGTCCAAGTTCAAATCAAACCTCAGACACCTAATACTTACTTAACTGTGTAATCTTGGGCAAGTTAAGTCTTAACCCCATTTCCTTGCAAAAAAAAAAAAAGGATATTGGAAAGGTTTAGGGGGAGAGCTCAGGTGAGTCCCTACTTTTTCTCTGCCATCCTGTCTCTGCCCTGCCTCTCTGGAGGATTAAATTTGTTTGTTTTTTTAGGTTTTTGCAAGGCAAAGGGGATTAAGTGGCTTGCCCAAGTCCCTACAGCTAGGTAATTATTAAGTGTCTGAGGCCAGATTTGAACTCAGGTACTCCTGACTCCAGAGCCCTTGCTCTATCAGCTGAGCCTCCTAGCTGCCCCCAAGGATTAAATTATTTTTTTTATTAAATTAGTTTTATAAAATGTTTTGCAGATATTAAAGTATTATATAAAAGCTAACTATAATTGTCATTAATAATTACAATAAATGATTTCTACAGTACTAAAAAAGAAAATATTTTTTACAACTTTGTAGCCACTCCAGATTTTCTTTTTTTTCCCCCTTTTTTGTTTTTAGGGATTTTTTTTCCAGGCAAATGGGGTTAAGTGGCTTGCCCAAGGTCACACAGCTAGGTAATTATTAAGTGTCTGTGGCCGGATTTGAACTCAAGGAGTCCTGACTTCAGGGCTGGTGCTCTATCCACTGTGCCACTTAGCTGCCCTCAGATTTTCTTTTGAGCATTGTATTAACACAGTCAGAACAAAATAAAAATTAACTTCTCTTTCCAATTATTCATTATTAAATCTGCAATCATTTAAAGTATAAAAATTACATTTTGCTTTGGCTGACGCTAATTCTTTTAAAACAACAAATAACATTACCAATACAGGAGTTGACTAAACTGTGTGTGTTGCTGGCTGTGGTTTTTGACTATAAGGTCACAAAATTTCCTTAAGTTCTCTCAAGCCCATACTGATTGGCTGCAATGTACAATTATCTTCTCTTCCTCTTAAAACACCATGTAAATTGATTCCTTTATAGTCTCACAATTGCATCTTCTTCAGCACAAATCTTTACTTCTAATCAGGTTGCTTTTCTCATCTGTTTTCTTTAGAACCATTTCGTTTTCTTTATAAGCACTCCTCAGAAATTATGATATGTTTGCAAGTGAGATAGTTCTACTATCCTTGATGAAGAAAACACTTTTTTTGTTTATAATTTCAAGTCTTTTCCACTTTTCCTCTGTTTATAGGGCTCTTTTTATTTATATACTTGAATGCCCTTGGGATGACTTTGCTTAGTTCTTGACAAACTTTATTTAGTCTGTTTTTTTTTCTCTACTGTTTCTCCTTTATGAGATTACACAGCTCATAATGGTCTGTCATCTTTCTTTGTAAGATTTTATAAATAAGTTTTTATTATAACCTTATGTCTTTCTTTGACAGCTATCTCTCCGTTTGGCTGATTAAAGGACTTTCTGGACTGTTTTGGTCACTGGGAAGCAATTAATTTACATTGGTTTAACTTCTGGATGAAATTATTAAAGATGGATGACATTCCTGATGTCCAGGTCCCATTTTTTACTTTCTAACTGATTTAAATCAGGGCTAAATCCTCTTAATTGCATGCCATTTATTTTTCTCATTACTATTCTTTCTTAATAATAACATTAGGGGCGGCTAGGTGGCTCAGTGGATAAAGCACCAGCCCTGGAGTCAAGAGTACCTGGGTTCAAATCTGGTCTCAAACATTCAGACACTTGATAATTACCTAGCTGTGTGGCCTTGAGCAAGCCACTTAACCCTATTTGCCTTGCAAAAACCTTGAAAATAATAATAATATTAATAATAACATTAAACTATAATTAATAAATATTTGAATCATAATAATAAATTGGTTTTATTACATGAATAACTATTATATCATAGTAACCAAACATAATAAAATATTATAAAATATTTTAATTTTGACAGCTACCTAAAAAGATAATATGTAAGCCTGTACACCATGAACATTATTTGACACCATTGTCAAAATTATACTCATAAGACACAGATCTAGCCATGTTACTTCCTCAATTAAAAACTTTCAGTGGCTTCCTCTCATCTCTGGGACTGTACATATAGACAACTTTGCTTGGTATTTGTGCCCTTTACGATATGGCTCCGATTTATCTTTATTTTATATTACCATCTCCTTCTTCATGACAACCTTCTCATCTCTCACATTTCCATAGATTATGCACTGGAGGAATTTCTTCTAGGGTGGTTCTCTCCTGATCAACTGCTGCTATACTTCACTCCTCCTACACAACCTCACCTCCCATTTATATCCCCTTCTCTTACCCTTAGGTGCTACCTTCCACTACTGGAACCTACCTATTAAAGCCACACTATCACTGTTCCTGTATGAAATATGACATCTCCTCCTCTAGGATCCCATTCCCCATTCCTGTGCTTCTCTCAGGTTACCATTCCTCTTTGTGGGTGAGTTGTTTCTCTCCTTAGCAAGTGAGCTCCTTGAGGGCAGAGACTATCTTTCCTTTTGTACTCCTGTGTCACTGCTTGCCCTAGCACTTAGTAAACTATGCCTCCTAGTTATCTCCCTAGTATCTCTTCCCCTGATCAATTAAATTCCTTGAGAAAATAGTATCTTTACTTGTTCTCCTCTTTCTTTCTTCTTCTTCTTCTTCTTTTTTTTTTTTTTTTGCAAGGCAATGGGTTAAGTGGCACACAGGCCACATAGCTAGGTAATTAGAAAGTGTCTGAGGTCAGATTTGAACTCAGGTACTCCTGACTCCAGGGCCAGTGTTCTATCCACTGCACTCTCTTCTCTTTCAAAACATATGTTGCTTGGCTCTATCCTCCAAAGTTGCCAACAATCTCTTAATTGCTAATTCTAATGGTCTCTCAATCCTTATACATCTTGGCCTCTCTGCATCCTTGGACAATGATTTGAAATCATTTGACCCATTCCTTTTGGGTACTCTCTGTCTTCTCAGGCTTGGCTCTCTTTTGGTCACTATCCTTAATTTTCTTCTGTTGGACCACCATCCATATTATAAGTACGAACTGATAGTGTCCTCCCAAAACACTTTCCTGGACTTACTTTGCTTTTCCCGTTATATTCTCATCAGTGGTGATCCTATCAGTCTGGATGGGATGAATTATTCTGATTATTGCTGTGGTCATGACATCAGAGAGGTGATGCCATGACAAGCACATGAATTGAATTTGAGTGAGGTGGGACTATGCTAAGTCACCAGCTTCACTTTCTCCGCAAAGCCATCTGAGTCCAGTGGCCAGATATGAACCAGGACAACTGAGATGGCCCTGGATTCGAGTCAGGCAGGGTTAGGTGACTTGTCTAAGGCCACACAGCTAGTAAGAGTCAAGCACCCTCCTGCCTCCAAGTTCAGTGCTTTATCCATGGGTCTTTGAATAAGATTAGGTAAGAAATAAGGGGGGGGGGGGAGCTAGGTGGCCCAGTGGATAGAGCACTGGCCTTGGAGTCAGGAGTACCTGAGTTCAAATCCGGCCTCAGTCACTTAGTAATTACCTAGCCATGTGGCCTTGGGCAAGCCACTTAACCCCATTGCCTTGCAAAAAAAAAAATAAAACTAAAAAAAAAAAAAGAAATGAAGCAAAGAATAGATTCTTATATCTAGTATAAAAGAAAAAAAATCAATCTGGGAGGTGAAGGACCTCAGGGTTTCTAGCCAAAACAGAAACAATTGCTATTCAACAATTTTTCAGCTGTAGATGAATCCCAATTATATTTTCTATCCCAATTGTTCCTTAATTCTAGTACTACTGTGTGCATTGTCTACTACTTAATCAAATTGGATGTCCAGTAAATATTTCAAATTCAGTTTATCCAGAATAGAACTCATTATTTTCCCCTCTAAAACCTGGTTCTTTCTGAACTTCCCTAAAAATGTGGAGGGAACCCCCATTGCCCTACTTTCCCAGTTTGGTAAGTTCACTTACATAGCTACAACTCTGGTTCAGAACCACATCATGTTTTCTTGCAAGAACTATTATAAGACCTCCTGCACAATCTAGTCTTCTTAAACATTATTCCCTTTAGTAATCTTAGTAGATCCAGCCCATACTGAACTACTTATTACCTCAAACATGCCATTTTCTATTTTGGTAATTTTGGTAATTTTTGAATTAACTATTTCTATTTTGAACTCAGGTTCTCCTGACTACAGGGCCTGTGCTCTATCCACCTAGCCATCCCCTTACCTCTGTTTCTTAAAAGCAATTCCTGGCTCAGGTTCAGTTCAAATCCTACCTTCTAAGCCCACCTCTAATTGCTTTCTTCCTCACCCAAGCTTCAAGGGATTTGCACTTTAAAGTTTCTATCTATCCTACATGTGTTTGTTATTGAGGATGATGCGTCATCTCAGTTGTATCCAACTCTCCATGAACCAATTTGGGGTTTTCTTGACTAAGATACTGGAGTGGTCTGCCATTTTCTTTTTCCAGCTTATTTTACAAAAGAGGAAACTTGAGGAAATAAGGGTGAGAAACTTGCCCAGGTCACTCAGCTTGGAGGTGAGTCTGAGGCTGGATCTCTTGCATTTTTTCTAAGGGTGATCCATGGACCTCTTGAATCCCTAAGATTTTTTGAGGTCAAAACTATTTTTGTAATAATATTAATATATTACCCCCTTTCTAACTATGTAACCATGTGAAGGCCAGATTTTCTTCATATACTTCAACCAAAACACTGTATTGAAACAGAATGAACGCAGAAGCAGATGTGAGAATCTAACTTTCGATTAAGACTGACATTAAGATTTGCAAAAATATATAAAACAATTGGAAAATAGTTATTTTAATGCTAGTTATTATCAATAAATAATTAATAAAGGGGGAAAAGGCAGCTAGATGGTGAAGTAGATAATGTTCCAGGTCTAGAATCAGTAGAATCTGAGTTCAAATCCAGTCTCTCTCTTTCTTTCTCTCTCATTGTGTGACCTTGGACAAGTCACATAATCCTGACTGCCTTGCATCCAGGGCATCTCCAGTCCTCCTGATTCATATCTGACCACTAGACCCCCAATGACTCTGGAGGAGAAAGTGAGGCAGGTGCCTAGCTGCCTTTCCCCTCTTTTTATACCCCCTCCCCAAATAAAGACAGGGAATTGACAGGTAAACCAATTAGGGGACTATTGGCAATAGTCTTCCAAGCAACAGATGATGATGGTGGGAAATTCTGTATAGTTAAATTTATGAATGATGTTAGATTTCACATATCATTAGCTAAGTCAAAAAAAGAATAAAAACATGTATTAAGCATTTACTCAGATCTCTGTTCTGTCCTAGGGATACAAACACAAATGCAAAAGCTACTCTGACTGCCCCCATGGATTTTATGTTCTGGTCTGGGAGACCAAATACTTGGTGCTGGCCTGGAAAAAGTTTTTTGGTTAGAAACAATGGGATCATATATGAAAGGAATGGGCTATCTAGAGATGGAATTTCTTTTTGTTTGTTTTTTGGGTTTTTTTGCAAGGCAAAGGGGTTAAGTGACTTGCCCCAGGTCACACAGCTAGGTAACTATTAAGTGTCTGAGACAGGATTTGAACTCGGGCTCTCCTGACTCCAGGGCCCATGCTCTAACCACTGTACCACCTAGTTGCATGAGAGATGAAATTTCTGATTCATAACAAAAGATTTCAAGCAAAAAGGAAAGACTTCAAAGATAATACATAATGTAGTCCTATACTTATTTACAGAACTGATAAAAATGTTAGAAAAGTAAAAGAATTGAGATTTATATTTTAATAGATTAAACTGGTAAGAAAATTGGGGATATAGGATCACATTAAATAGTCAATGATCAATAAATATTAAGTCTAACTGGTAAAATGACTGGCAAAATAGTCAATGATCAATAAATATTTATTAAGTCTAACATTGTTCTATCATACTAAGCTCTGGGAATATGGATAAGAAAAAAAGAAAAACAGTTGTGACCCTCAAGGAGCAGGAGTGAGTCTACACAGGAGAAGACAATACACAAAAGGATGCTGAAAAGAATTGGGCTACTGATATTCCTGGAGAAGGAACCAAGCCCAGAAACTGATGGAAAACGAAGTTTTCTGGAAAACTCTGAGCCCTTGAGAAAAGGAGGCTTTGTAGGAAACACCTTCCAAGCCTCCAATCAGAAGGGAGAGGCAACCAGGGTTTGGGGGAGGTGTTGAGTATTAAAGTTGAATCAATCTCCATGATGATGATGAAATTTTAGATTATGAGTTTATCATGGGAAGAATACTACCTCTTTTGTCTGAGGACCAAATTTTAAATCTCCCCTCTCAACCTCATTACTTGTGTGCCCTTGGGCCTCTTAAAATGAGGGGGTTGGCATGAAAACAGTGTAAAGATTAACAGACTGCCTTCTGTGTGGGGGTGGGGGGAAGAGAAGTAAGATTAGGGGAAAAAATTTTAAAATTCAAAATAAATAAAATCTTTCTTTTATTTAAAAAAAGAGGGGTCCTTCAATTTAGAAAAAATTGCTATCTTATTGTCTGATCTTGTTATCTCTTATACTTTATGTTTCTTCTTTAAGGATATGATTTCTCTTTCATCACACTCAATTTGGATCAATGTGGAGGGAGGGAAGTAAGATTAGGGGAAAAATTGTAAAGTTCAAAATAAATAAAATCTTTAATTAAAAAAAAGTGAGGGGTGTTGGACTAGTTGACAATGGAGGTCCATTCCAGCTCTTAGTCTGTGATCTTGTGATATCTGTCATGGACTTGCAAGAGAGAATAGGGAATAGTATTGTCAATAATATGGTTTGATGGGGCAGCTAGGTGGGGCAATTCATAGAGTACCAGACTCAGGAGCACCTGAGCCTCGGACACTTACTTGCTCTGTGATTCTGGACAAGTCACTTAACCCTGATAGCCTCCACTCCCCACTCCCCCCAAAAAAGAATGGAGTTTGATGTTCATTTTATAACCAATGTAGTCAATTATGAAGCTGTAGTGGCAAATTCAAATAGAAGTAACAGAGGCCAGTAAACATACATAAGGATTTTTGCAGGCCACCTATTTACTTAGGAAACCACACATTAGCATTATCTGTGTTTTATTATATTTTTATTTATTTTGTATGTGTGACACCTCTGATTTATAGGATATGGAAAAAAGGAAAAGCATGATCCTTGACATCCAATTGCTCATACTTCACATTTTCACATTTTAAATTATTTAAAGAATTCTCCCTGCTCAACAACCTCATGAGATAAAAGTAAGAAGAGTAATTACTATTCTTATTTTACATATTATAGATTTAGAGATAATCTCATTCATCTTTTTCATTTTATAGATGCAGGCTCTCAGGTAGTATGACAAAACAAGGATTCCAGTGCAGGTTCTCTGACTTCAAATCCAGTGTTCTTTCCACTCTTACGCCATGGAGATAAGATGTATTCAGTTAACTGCAAGTACATAAATTATATCTACTTATCTCTTGAATTCAGAAAATTATGAAATTAAGTCACTCTGAAGGAGATATTTAAGAATATCTTAGGGGACCAATTAAATTCCAATACACTTAGATGGAGGAGAGATATCAATTAATTCAAGAGGGAAGAGGAATAGGAGGCTGCAAATGAATACAAGGAATGAAGAATAATTTGACTGTATAATGTGGTACTTGAAGAGTATACATATGAGAAAAGGCTAGAAAGGTAAATTGAGATCAAATTACATATAGCTTTGGAGAGGAGAAGGAATTTTTACTTTGTTGGCAATGGGAATGTTTGAAGGTTTTTGATCAGGGGAGGGTCTCAATTAGAACTATGTATTTAGAAGAAGAATCTTTGAATAGGTATACCTAATTCTATTTTAAAAAAGTATTTTCTTTAGTAATAATTAAAACTAATCTGATGAGCCATTGTTTGCAATCTTTGCTTCTTCATGCTTCTTCCCATGAATATATCCACTCTTGATTAAGTTTCATTTACTGGGTTTAGATTGTCTTAAAATGACCCAGTAGGTTTACAGTAACACTCAATAAAGTGACTTTTACTCATTTGATCTCATAATAATACTTTATGGTAGATACCATAGTTATTATCATCCCTATTTTAAAGATGAAGAAACAGATTCTGAAAGATTGTGACAGCCCATAGTTACACAGATAGTGACAGAAACAGATTCAAATACAGATTTTTCTTGACTGCAAGTCTAGCATTCTTTCTAATACACTATTGTTTGCCTTTTTTGTTATTCCATTCAAAATTCTGCTTCAAATTAGGAGAGGCCCTTAGTGAAGGATAATATCCTCAGGGGAATATCAGTTACACCTTCTGGGAGATATATCCAGGACTTGCCAAGAGGGATGGGTCCTCCCAGGATCTTTGTGCCTTATCAGTTATGCTGAGACCTCCACAAAGCAATAAGAAATTTCCCCTCCAGGGTGTTGGAGCCACCCAGTGAACATTAATGGGATATAGGGATCATTACTATTGAAATGGTGATGTAGGAGCATGGAGAAATTATACAGTGATTATTCTCAACTGGGCTATGTTATATAGACTTCTCTTGGTCACTTCTGTGACCAACTACAATAGTAACTCTCTTTTGGAGGAAAAAAAGTATAACCATGCCTAAATCTGGTATATATGATATCTAAGGAAACACTAACCCCTGGAAAATTACTATTCTCTTAAAAAAACCCAAACAGCTCCATTTTGATGAATTGAACCACAGAAAGAGAATCAGTAATTCTATTGACTCAACCTATAAATGTGGGAGATGCAAAAAAACCTTCTTTTTAATTAATAATATATTTTTAATTTTTTTTATTTTAAGGCAGTTGGGGGGGGAGCTTAGTGACTTGCCCAAGGTCACTCAATTAGGTAATTATTATGTATTAATCAGGTCCTCCTGACTCCAGGGCAGGTGCTCTATCCACTGAAAAACCTAGCTGCCTCAGACAGAAGACTGAGATTGCAAGAGGTTAAGTAATGTACCTAGGGTCATAAAGCTGGTAAGTGTCTGAAACCAGATTTAAACTCAATTTTTCCTGTCTCCTTGCATTTTATCTACTGTGATATCTGTGTATATCCAAAAGGTGTGCAGAATGAACTATTACTAAAGGTAAAGCTATTATAAAATCACTCATTCAACAACCACTTATTAAGTGGTAACTACTCTGTGGTAAAGGCAGTCTGGCTTAATAAGGAGAGACCCAGCCTCAAAGACAAGAGGAATCAGTTCTCTTGGGAATTTGTCAAAACTTCAAATTGCTGGCCTACCTTGATACAAGCCTTTTCCTTGCCTGGAAATTCCTTCAATGAATGAGATTACAGATCTGACCTCCTTTCCCTATTTGGTGCAAACAAAGACAGAAATGAAACAACCCTGAACAAATTTCATGCTATTAGGGAAAATCCCATATGAATATATGAAACATATATAAATTATAAAAGCTATTTTTTTTAGAGGAAAGGGCATTAGCAGTTGGAGGAAACAGAGTAGGAATTGAGATGGTGGGATTTGTTCAGAGAAGGAAAATAAATATTTATTGAATTGACTAAAATGACAAAAAGGAAAACTAGGATACTCATGTCCTGTTGGTAGAGTTGTGAACTGATCCAACCATTCTGGAGAGCAGTTTAGGACTATGTCCATAGGGCAATAAACTGTGCATTCCCTTTGATCCAGCAATACTACTCCTGGGTCTAAATGCCATAGCGATCATAAAAAAGAGGAAAAGACCCATATGTACAAGAATGTTTATAGCAGCTCTTTTTGTGGTGGCAAAGAATTGGAAATTCAGGAGATAACCATCAATTAGGGAATGGCTAAACAGATCCTGGTATATGAATGTGATGGAGTAGTATTATTCTTTAAGAAACCAAGGACAGGCAGCCTTCAGAAAAACCTGAAAAGACTGGCATGAACTGATGCTGAATGAAGGGACTAGAACCAGGAGAACATTGTACACATTAACAGTGACATTGTAAGATGATCAGTTATGATAGACTTAGCTCCTCTTAGCAGTTCAGTGATCAAGGACAATCCTAAATGACTTGTGATGGAAAGCACCACTCATATTCAGAAGAAAAACTATAGAATCTGAATGCAAAGCAAAGCATACTATGCTCACTTTTAAAACTTTCTTTTATATTTTTCTTATGTTTTTTATCTTTTGTTCTAATTCTTCTTTCACAGCCTGATTAGTGTGCAAATAAGTTAAACATGATTGCACACATACAACCTATATCAGATTACTTACTGCAATGGGGGGGGAAGGGAGGGTGATTGAGAAATGTGTTACTCAAAGATGAATGTTGAAAACTATCTTTGCATGTAATTGGAAAAAAATACATAACAGCAAAAATAGATCTTTATTGGATGAATGATAAAGGAGTAAAATAACTATTTTCATTTAACTATATTCTCTAAATCTATCATTATCATTGGCAATTTAAAAAGTTAAAGAGACTGTTCCTGGGAAATTTAATCATAATAAGACCAGCATATTTATTAATAAAAGGTTGGTCATTTGACTATTGCTCTTAGATCAAAGATAATCAGAATGGCTTGTGCTCAGTTTATATACCCTTCAAAGAACAGGTGTTCACTATGATGGCAATCAACCCTGATTAGTTAACAATGAGAGAATGAATATTACAATGAGGGACTGGACCTGAACTTTGATTATGTCATACATTTCTAAGTCCCCCCCCCCCATCCCCACCCCAGCCTTGGGTAATCTATTCAAAGAATTTATGTCCCACCCAAGCCAGAAAACACCAAGGCTATTTCACCTGGGTGGGTCTGACCTGGAAAGTTAGTCCTATCTCATTATCAGCCACCATGCTTCAAGAGATTGAACTTTTAAAAATCAGGACTTTAGAAAAAGTAGGAAATTCTGGATCTCCCCAAATCATTGGTTATTAACAATAATTTTTCTCATGAGTTTGAATTTGATCCCAAAGAGGACCGTGCAAAGTCACCAACCTCACTTTCTCCTCTGTAATCATTTGGGTCCAGTGGTCAGATATAGATCAGGACTACTGGAGGTGGCCTTTGATGCATTGGGAGACATTGTTTTTTTAAATTAGGGTCTTTAACAACTCTCAGTTTGACTGAAGCAATGTCCATTTAGTGATTGAGGCTAGGAAAGAAAGAAATGAAGCAGAAGTGGGGTCTCTATTAACTTCATCTGAAAAAAAAGGGGGGATGTCATAGAAAGAAGGTCTGGGAGAGATTGTTATGCCTTGGTGGTCTTAAAAGAAGAATGGAAAGGTAGGGGATATCTGAAGACAGTGAGAGAAGGGAAAGGAAAGTAAAAAACATTGATCTCATATAAATAGGGTAGGCAAATATAATTAAAATAATAGTTAACATTTATATAATATTTCCTATGTGCTAAGCACTTTTCCAATTATCTCATTTGGTCCTCATAACAAAGTTGGAAAGTAGGTATTATTAACACCCCCCTTTTGCAGATGAATAAACTGAGGCAAACAGGTTAAAGGACTTGTCTAGGGTTAAACAAGTTGTAATTGAAATCAGTCTTTCTGACTCCAGAAAAGATGCTCTATCTCCTTCTTCACCTAACTGCCCTAGTCCATACAAAGGAAGGGCAGGGACTGACATTTGAACCTCACTTTCATTGGAACTGGTCAAAATGATGATTGGGAAATGGGCAGTGCTAAAAGAGAAAGAGTCCAAAGATCAGTTACTTCTTCAAGTGGAAAAACTCACTAACTCTGGAGGTGGGAAAGCCTGCACACTTCACTTATATTTACACACCACAAACAGATCCCAGATTAAATTTCTTCTGGAGAGGACTACTTAAGGACAGAGATTGAATAACAAATATAGAGTCAAAAATGCCAGAGGGAAAAAGAAAGGAAAGGAAACCCTCATAAGAAATGACTGGGTTTAGACCCCAGTGAGTCTAGCCTGTGGTTGGGTCCATATTGATAATGACCAGCCAGGAAAAAAAGTCTTGTTGGAGAGAAAGAGAAAAGCTTAGATCAACATAGGTGCAGGGAAGAAAATTAGAGTTAAGGAGGGAGAAGGATACAGCTGGGAGTCCTGGAGAAGAAAAACTTTGGATGGACGTAGCTCCAGCCACATGGAACTGGGGCCATATTGTTCCAGGGGCATAAACCGGAGCACAAGGTCCTAGCTTAAAGAGAGAAAAAGAGTGCCAGCCCTATTGGGAATCTAGAGAAGAAAGAGACTTCTGCCCCTGATGATCTTTGCTTAAATGCATTTCCATGGTTGTCAGGACAAGGGTTAGGCTTGGGGAGCAGTTTAGTACCTGGCTCCAATGCATATGCCACTGAGGTGGTCCCCAAGGAGTGACTAAGACAGTACTCATCACTCGTGGGTGGTGGTTTTATGTACTAGTCTTCCCCCAAAGGGAGTGACCTTCAAGACCAAAGATTGTATCATTTCTCTATGCCCTGCTTCATAATAATGTTTGTCCTTCATTTTCAAAGAAGACCATGACATCAGGGAGGTGATGCCATGACAAGCAAATGAGTTGGATTTGAGTGAGAGAGATGCTGTGCTAAGTCACCAGTCTTACTTTCTCCTCCAGAGCCATCTGCGTCCAGTGGCCAGGACAACTGGAGATGGCCCTGGATGTGAGGCAATCGGGGTTGAGTCCAAGTTCACAGTTAGTAGGAGTCAAGGGTCTAAGTCTGGCTTCAAACTTGGCTCTTCCCGACTTCTAGTCCTACTAGCTCTATGACCTTGGGCAAGTCACTCACATCCAGGGCCATTTCCAGTCATCCTGATTCATAACTGACCACTAGACCCAGAAGGGCTCTGGAGGAGAAAGTGAGGCTGGTGCTTTAGCACAGCACTCCCTCACTCAAATCTAATTCATGTGCTTGTTAAGACCCTGCTTCACAAGGAGGGAAAAAACCCATACCAAGTTTGGTTCAGAAAGACATTTCACTCAATAGAGAAAAAGGAAAAGAAGGGAGAAAGAAAAAGGAGAATTAGAGGAAACAAAGAAAGACAAAAAACAAAAGTTCCTGCCTTCAAGTTGTTTATAGCTCAAGGGAAGGGACAACATGCAAATAGCATTTTATTTCCAGGTATTTCCAAGGTAAATTGGAGATAACTTTAGAGGTAAGACAATAAGATTAGGGAGGACTCAGAAAGGCTTCTTGTAGAAGGTGGAACTTTAGCCAAGAAGTGAAGGAAGTCAGGGATGCTGGGTTGCGGGGGGAGCTCCAGGATGAAAGGATACCTAGTGAAAAGAGTCAAAGATTGGAAGATGGAGTGTCATGTGTGTGGACTAGCAAGGAGGACATAGTCATTAGATTACAGAACATAGAAGTGGGGTTTAAGGTGTAAAGGAAAGGCAGGAAGAGTTCAGATTATGGAGTTCTTTATAAGCTAAAGGAATAGGGAACTTTTATGAATAAAGGAATAATATATATATATATATATATATATATATATATATATATATATGAGATCTTATGAAAGTAGATAGAATTTGGCACCTGAGAGAATGAGGAATTGTGGATGACATGGGTTGGGAAATCTAGGGGAAGTTAGGAAAAGGGAAGGATTTGGGGAAAATATAATTAATGAGTTAAATTTTGGGACTTACTGAGTTTAAGATCTCTATGAAACATTCAGTTTGAGATGTACAAGAGGTAGCTGGAGATGTAAGAGTGGAAATTAGGAGAGAGGATAGGACTGGACAAATAAATCTGAGAAACATATGCATAAAGATAATTATTGAATCCATGGGAGCTGATGAGATTAGCAAGTGAAATCAGAAGCCCCAGGACAGAGATCAGGAAAGGAGTATGAAAAGGAGCAATCAGACAGGTATGAGGAGAACCAAAAAAGAATGTCTTGAAAACCTAGAGAGAAAAAAGTGTTATTTATTTGTTTTTCCAACATGCAGTGGTAATTTTCACTAATTATTTTTTTTTCTTTTACATTTTATATTACATTACATACCTTTTGAGAGAAAAAAGGATCAAAGAAAAGGGGTAATCAATAGTGTCAAAGACTGCAGAGAAATAAAAAAGGATGAGATAGAGCCAAAAATGAAAGAGCTTACTTACTCTTTACAGTTCAAAAGTAAGGCTAATTCACATCCAGAAAAAACAACCACATACCAACTATGAAATCTGAAAACAGAACAAAGAATTTTTAAAATTTTTTCTTCTTTCACAAAATGACTAATATGGATTGTACATGTGCAATTTACAGTAGACTGTACACAGCCTTGGAGAGAAGGAGGAAAGGAAGGGTGATAGAAAAATGTGGAACTTGAAAGCTTGCAAAAAGACAAATGCTAAAAACCACCTTTGCATGTAACTGAAAAAAAAAACAACTAAAAACAAAAGTGGAGCTAAGAGCAAAGTAGAAAGGTAAAAAGATTTGCAAAAGAACTATTACCCCCAAGGACAGAGACCCAGAGAAGAGTCTTTTAGACTAAAAGAGAATAACAACAGGAAGTACTTAGAAGAGATTGCTTAGTGATTTAAACCTTTGCAAAGAGAATCAAGAGACCAAGCTTATAAAGTATAGCTGAAGTTTTTATCCAGACTGTTTCAAACTATGCAAAAATTTACATTTGTATCTAATCTATGTATATTTATTGAACTGTCCTAGATGGATTGGGGAAAAGGGCTATTTTCAGAGAAGAGAGGTTAGAATTGAAGGGTACAGTCTTTAGGAGAAATTATTCCATACAATCATTCCTTCTTTATAGTAGAAAGGTTAAATTTTAATCAAAATTTAAAAACAAGATATTTTAAATTACATCATATATTTTCTTAAAATTATAGAACATCATGACTCCTTTTCAGATATATTCATAAACAAACCCATTTTTACATTTATATTGTTTGTGATTCTGATTTCAAGTAGTACAAATCCATACTAATACTTAATTTTTTTAAATGCTTAAGTTTTTATTTCATTTTCTTTCCTGAAAGAATTGCTATTGAGAAAAATATCCTTTAACAATTTTTTTTTTCTGCAGCTGTGGTGTGGATGGCAAAACTTCTTAGTCTCATTGTTTGATGTCAACCACTGCTAGGCAACACAGGAAATGAGACTACATGCTGTCTCTCATTAGGATTAGCATTTACAGAATAAAAGAAATGGTAAAGTCAGCACATGGAAACATTTAATAAAAAGACTGAATGAAGTGTAGGAGGAAATGTGAAAAGACAGGGGTACATCAGTACAATGTTGGTTGAATTTTGAATCACAACCTTTGTGGAAAGTTACTTGAAATTATACTAAGAAACTAAGATTCTTAGCATATTCTGGGCCTTAGCATTCAGTTATATAATCACAAATAGATTTTTATAGCTGAATTTCATTTTTTTGAATATACCCTTAGTAATTATTTGGACCTGATTATGTTAGTCAATAGGCTTTTATTAAGTATTTTCAATGTACCAGATTCTGTGCTTAGTGTTGAGGATACAAAAGAAGGCCAAAAAAAACAACAGTCCCTGCCTTCAAGGAATTCACATTCCAGTGAGAGAAAACAATATGCATACTAAAAATCCTTACTAAAAATATCCTTTAAATGGAAGAAAGCATTGGTATTAAGGAAAATGGAATCAGATCTCTTGCAAAAGATGGGGTTTGAGTTAAGTGATAAAGGAAATCCAGGATGCCAGGAGGTGGAGGTGAGGAGGATCTGAGGGACAGCCAAGGGAAAAGGCACAGTCAGGACACTTCTGGGACAGTGAAAAAAACAAAATAATGTCACTGGATCATAGAATTCATGGAAGAGAGTAAAGCAAAAGAAAAATGGAGAGGGAGCAAGGGACCACCGACTTGTGAAGGCTTTTCACAACCCCAAAGAGGACTTTATTATTGATTCCAGAGATAACAGGAAGTCACTGGAGTTTGCTGAGTAGGAGACAAATTCTTTAGGAAAATTACTTTGGCATCTGAGTGGAGAATGGATTGGAGGAGGGAGAGACTTTAAGTAGGGTGACCAATCAGTAGGCTATTTCATCAGTCCAGCTATGAGGTGATGAGGGTCTGCACCAGAGTGGCCGATGCTTGTGAGCAAAGAAAGAGATGAGACTTTTTTAAGAGTAGAGGGGACCTCTTGGCAACAGAGTAGATATGTGGGGTAAGGGGTGAGGGAGAGGGAGGAATTTAGGATCCTACACCTTTGGTTACCTAGAGGTAATCAGGAAAAGATTTTAATCCATCAAGTTTACTTATGAGTGCTATTTAAAAAAATTTTTATTTATGGCAATGGGTTTAAGTGACTTGCCCAATCACACAGCTAGGCAATCATTAAGTGTCTGAGTATGGATTTGAACTCAGGTCCTCCTGATTCCTGGGCCAGTGCTCTAACCATTACACCACCTAGCTGTACCTGAAGTTTACTTATGAAAAAATATTGACAATAACATTTTTTGAAGTTTGGCACAGCTGTCCCAATAACCTTTTGTCTACTACTAGCTTGGAAAAACAAGCACTCCAGCACTCCAAAAATAATGTTTTTTTTTATCAGTGTTTTTCTTCCATTATTTTAATTACCAGTTTCCAATTAATATTTTGCCTTGACCATTGATACACAATTTGGCCAGTTCTAAGGTCATCTAAAATCACCTTCAGAAAAACTTTGGAGTATCCCCACCCCTCCAACAGGAGCACCCCTTCCTTCTGGAGTTCAATGACCCCTCAAATGAGAACCCTTCTGCTGTAGCCCACCCTTTCCTTTAGGAACACACCTTTCTCTTGGAGCATTCTTCTATTTTCTAGGTTTTTGTTTTTACTTTATCTTATACTTTTTTGTTTTTTCAGGTTTGTTTTAATTTTTTATTATTGTTTCATGAAATAAGTTGTTTCTACTTGAGCCATTCTAAATTTCAGGAACTATTTTGCTTGAGTAATTTTATACCTCTTGTCCTGAGGTATTAATTTTCTTTCTAAGTTTTTCTTTTATAACTCCCATTTACTTTCCATTTTTTCCAGTTGTACTCTCATTTCTTTGACAAAAACATTTACAAAATTTTAAAAAACTTTTTCCATGTCTACATTTCTCCCAAATTCAATTTCTTTGAGGTTTTGCTTAAGGATGTTTTCAATTCATTCTTCTGGGTTTGTCTTGAGGATTTCCAACATATTAGCTTTTTAGAATGGGACTTATGCTTTTTTGGGTATTGAGTGTTGTGTGATCTTGGGGGGTAGCTCATAATATCCAAGTGGTCTGACAAATGCTCCTGTTCTGAGCTTTACAAGTTCTTGACCTGGGTTTGCCTGCTTTTAGACTCAGCTACTATCAACCACCTGGGAAGCTATGCAGAATCATGGGCTCCCTTTTAATCTGAATTCCTGTTCTGGTTATTCCTCTGAAGGTTTCAGACTGCAAGAAATTGGCAGAGATTCTGCTCTGCTTCTGGGGGGTTCTAGTTACAAAGCTGTAGAGAACTTGCTCCTGTCTTGGTACAAACCCAGGGTCCACCACCTCTTACTAATTCAGAACAGTGCTCCTGGGAACAGATGTCATTTTACCCTGAGGAATGAGACCCATAACTGGGTAGAGGGTGGCAAGCTAGCACCGATTCCCATCATGATACCCTAGTAGGGTCTAGGACCTCTTCTTAGCCAGGTGCACTGCTTTTTCCTGTGCTGCAGTGCTTCTCCTGGCCGGGTTGCTAGTACTGTGTCCATAGATGTACCTATGTGGAATTGGACCAGAAAAATGACTTTTTTTTTTCTTGGATTACTTCATTAGGATTCAGTTTGGTGCCTTTTCTGGATGTTTGTTTTGCCTGGGAGCTCACCATCTTCTGTGATTCTACCATGTTGGCTTTGCCTCCCTTGATATCAGACATTTCACATTTCAGAAGTGTTTTATTTTTTAGGTTTTTTTGCAAGGCAAATGGGGAAGTGGCTTGCCCAAGTGTCTGAGGCCAGATTTTGAACCCAGGTACTCCTGACTCCAAGGTCAGTGCTTTATCCACTACGCTACCTAGCCACCCTCAGATAGGTTTTAAAATGAATTGGTAAAGGGGGAGCTCATGGCAAATGGACTCTCAAACTCCTACCCCTTAGATCCTAAGTTTCTGATTGGTGATCACTTGACATTGCTTAGATTCACTTTCCAGACCTCTCCTTATCATGTTACCCACCACATAGCTTCTCCCTTCCCTTTTTAACTACAACTAATTCTGGGAACTAGTGTTATCAAGCTTGTTGTCTTGATTATGTGACCCCAAGGATTTTTGTTCATAGGGTTTTTTTGGCAAAAATATCGGAGGATTTGCAATTTCTTTTTTCAGTGTATCCCATTTTACAGATAAAGAACTTAAGCAAATAGGGGCTGAATGTCAGAAGCTAGATTTGAACTTAGGTCTTACTGATTGCAAGCCCAGACCTGTAGCCATTGAATCACTTAACATCAACCTTTTTTTTTAGGGGCAGGGTTTTTTTTTTTTGAAAAATATTTTCCAATCACATGAAAAAACAAATTTTAACATTACTTTTTTTTTTGGAAGGCAAATAGGGTTAAGTGGCTTGCCCAAGGCCACACAACTAGGTAATTATTAAGTGTCTGAGGTAGAATTTGAACCCAGGTACTCCTGACTCCAGGGCTGGTGCTTTATCCACTGGGCCACCTAGCTGCTCCTCCCATTACCTTTTAAAGAAAATTCTAAGTTCCAAATATCTCAGTCCCTCCTCTACTCCCTCTCTGAGACTGTGCAATTTGATATGCTATATAACTTGAATCATGCAAAATATATTTCTATTAGTCATGTTGTGAAAAAAAAACACAAAAACCACACAAAGCAAAAAGTTTTAGGTTTTCATCTCTATTCAGGTTTCATCATTTCATTCTCTGGAGGAGGATAGCAGTTTTCATCATTAGTCCTTTGGAATTGTTTTGGATCACTGTATTGCTGAGAATAGTGAAGTCATTCATAGTTGATCATTGCACAATATTACTGTCACTATGTACAATGTTCTTCTTGTTCACTGCATCAGTTCATATAAATCCTTCTAGGTTTTATTACAACAGTTTTTATTACAATCATATACCACAACAAACCTCACCATTTCTAAAAAAACAAGACATGATCATCAGTTGCCTTTTGACAATTTTCTTTTCTTTTTTTTTTGCAAGGCAAAAGGGGTTAAGTGGCTTGCCCAAGGCCACAGGGGTAGGTAATTATTAAGTATCTGAGACCGGATTTGAACCCGGGTACTCCTGACTCCAGGGCAGGTGCTTTATCCACTACGCCACCTAGCTGCCCCTTGACCATTTTCTTACTCTGGTCAAAAACTCTCCTCCCCAGTCACCTCTCTTCTCCTTTCCCCTCCAGAATGTAAGCTCCTTGAGGGAAGGGAGTGTCTTCCTTTGTAAATAATAAAGGGACATAATAAAAGGTTAAACATTCTTTTTTATCTATTCACTCTATTTTATTATAGTATTGACTATCTTATTTGTTTACTGAATTAGGTTTCTGACTTTAAAAGTAATAAGTAAACTCACCTTCAAATCCCCAAAACATTTATTTAGGAATACTTTTTCCCCTTCCCCCTTCCCCCATCCCTCAGCACACAAATCCAACACACATTAAATACATAGCTACATATGGGCTTATAGTAAAACAAATATACCTCCTTAAGGACTTTACAAGTCTTCTCAAATTTGAGCAGATGGTCTCTGAGTTCTTAGGTAGAACTATTCAAGCCCCAGATTACAAAGACTGGAGATAATTGTCTAACAACTTTCATGAAGCTGCTGTCCAGTTGAATATTTATAGCATCCAAGGAGGCTGTGACAGTTCTCAATTAATCCTTTAATACATTGCAGTTTTTCTATTTGTTGAAATAGATCAATCTGATCCTGAAGAATCCTAATTTGGGTAATATGGGGTTCCTTCTTGATGAGGGGTAGGGCTGGTGATAAGAGGGAAGTGAGTGATAAATGAGGATGGAATTCCCTCATTAGCTAGAGTACTTGGATGTCACAAGCATTACATCAATTGAATGTATATGACAAGCTCTGATTATTATCACAGACCCAAATGGGGTTACTTACTCAGTACAATGATATAGAGGTCTTCATGTCACAGGCAGTTATTGAGATCTATTAACCTAGACTCTAATGATAAATATCCTAAAGAGAGTATTGTCATCATGAGTTCAAAGAGGCCACAGGAGAATTTAGATTCACAGGTGTTGAAACACATACTTAAGCACAATTGCATTATTGAATAATTTACAAATTAGATCCATATATATGAATCATACTCATTTGGAGGATGAATCATTAAGCCTTCCACCAGAGGTTTTAAGTTTTTTTAGAATTATGATTCCTAATGATTGTTTAAGCCCCATTGGTAATTGCAGTGCCTAATACTATGTACACAGTGGGTATATTTGTTGATAATAATATAAAAATTCTTAATTGAATATAATATCATAGGTGAAGGAAGAAAAATTCTCTGGATAATTACTTTTTGCCCTTCTTCCTGTTGAATTTCTGAAGGCCATCATAGTGTATAGTTTTTTCATTTGAATAATTTTTATTAAAAATACAAATACCAGTTTTGTTTTTCAAAAAGCTTTTGGAGAACCATCAAGAATAAGGGGAATTAAATAAATATATATTGGCAAGTTAACACCTAGAAAATAAATCTAAAAATGACTGGAAGACATGGGTTGGTAAGTACAGATTAGAAGAATAAAAATTCTAATTAACTTTCCACTCCTGATGTATACTGACAATTGGCTGGAGACTTAAATAAGTAGTCATGAATGCTTTTTTTCCATAAAAACAAAAAAAAAAAAAGACTTTGCATCGACATCTTAAGAAGTGGTGTCTTCATCTTAGCATTTCTTCATTTACTGGAAGAGATAACAGAAGCTTTCCTTTTGTATTTGTCTCCAATTTCTTTAATATTTTCCAAGAAATCTTCAGCAATGAATTCTTCACACTCTTTGTCTACTCTAACAATTTGATCCTCAAGATGTTTCTAGAAGAAAAATTAAAACTGTCAATAATTTAAAACCAATGAATGAACAAAAAAAAATTATAGCCCTAAAAAAAGATGTAATGAACTTTTCACTAGTATTTTCACTTTATGATGATCTAGTTCTAAAAGTATGAGGTAGGTTAGTAAAAAAGCATTTATAAAGCACCACTGTGCTAATGGATGTATATACAAACAAAAGAAAGTTAGTTGGTTCTCCAAGAAGGAGGAGGGGGAGGTGAAAAGATAGGGAAAAGAGGAGGAATGGTAGAGGGATGAGGTTGTGGAGTCAAAAGCCCAGCTGGGAGGGGAATGAAGGCCTGGATCTGGTTTCTCTCTAGAAGGAAATATCAGGTTTTGGTTCAATTCATCCCTTAAGAGAAACAAGGTATAGGAGTCTTATTGACAAATATTCTGTCTTGTTAGAACAATCAGTTAAAATATGTTCTACAATACAGAAGGAAAAATGGATGTTGTTGTGTAAAATTAAAAATACTGTGCAGCCTGGGTCAGTCTTTATTTTATTTTACTTTTTTAGGTTTTTTTGCAAGGCAAAAGGGGTTAAGTGGCTTGCCCAAGGCCACACAGCTAGGTAATCATTAAGTGTCTGAGACAGGATTTGAACCCAGGTACTCCTGACTCCAAGGCTGGTGCTTTATCCACTGTGCCACCTAGCTACCCTGGTCGGAGTCTTTATACAGCCTAAAGAAGTATTTTACTTTAGGAAAAAAGGAGTCTTAGATTAACTCTAGTTAGGTTCCAAATAGATCAGTGAAAACATATTTTCTCTTAGGCATTTTAAAAGATATATATTTTTAGTTTTCACGAGGCAATGGGACTGACTTGTCCAAGGTCACACAGCTAGATAATTATCAAGTACCTGAGGCTAGATTTGAATTCAGGTCCTCCTAACTCCAGGACTGGTGCTCTATCCACTGGGCAACCCAGCTATCCCTCCTTTTAGGCTTTTGCAATTTATTTTGCATTGATAACTTTTACAGATGATGTCTCTGCATACTGGTTGGTCAGCCTTTGACCCCCTCATTTTGATTTAACAGAAACATAAAATTGAAAAGCATCTCAGAGGTTATCCAGTCTAACTTTTATCTGGACAAGAAGACAAACTACCTAAGAGTTCATTCAACCTTTGCTTGAACACCACTAATGGAGGGAGACAATTCCAAGGCAGCCCAATTTCTAGGAATTTTAAAGCATAATTCTGCCTTTTATGGGTATAGCAGAACAAGTCAGATTCCTCTTTCACATAATAGCCCTTTAAATACTTGAAAAGTGAACCTGTTGCTCATTATTTTCCCTTTCCCAGATGAAGTATTTACTATTTCTTCAAATGATATAATTTTCTAGCTGTCCTCCTGTTGAACAATGTTCTTTATAAGAAGTTATGTGTCAAGAACTGATCATCATACCCTAGCTTTTATTTGACTGAGACAGAGAAGAATTATTTCCTCCCTAATCCCATATTCTATGCCTACTTTATTTATTTAAAGAGATTTCTTTTTCCTTTTTCTTTTCATTTATTTAAGGCAATGGGGTTAAGTGACTTGTTAAGTGACTCAAGGTCACATAGCTAATTAATTATTAAGTGTTTGAGGTCAAATTGGAACTCAGATCCTATTAAGTTCAAAAATGAAAAACAGTCTTACAGGATTTAGCCTGCTGAAACCTGTTTTCTACCCCCACCCTGGTCTTGTGATAGTTATTCCTTCCTAATAAATAGATTTGAGGACAAATTCCAAGACTATATGACACCATCAATGTTTGACTCCAGTCATTCAAACCATTTTGGACCCACTTAAATGAATGATTGGTCTGTATTTTATCCTTAAGAATAGTATCAAGGACTTTGCAAAGGCTGCATTAACATTAAAGTAAATTATATTTACATTATTTTTGGGAAATACTAGCCTAATTACTTAGTTCAAAAAAAAGGAAAATGAATTTAATTGAAAATGATGTTTTTGATGACATAGTTCATTGTTAATGATTTTATACTTTTCTCTATAAAACTTAGGATATATAGAAAATCTCAAAAGATTTGAAATTCAGGGGCAGCTAGGTGGCGCAGTGGATAGAGCACTGGCCCTGGAGTCAGGAGTACCTGGGTTCAAAGCCAGCCTCAGACACATAATAATTACCTAGCTGTGTGGCTTGAGCAAACCATTTAACCCATTTGCCTTGCAAAAACCTAAAAAAAAAAAAAAAATTGAAATTCATAGCCTAGAATTCCAGCATTAGTTAAAAAACCCTTTAGGAGATAAAGATAAAAACATAAATTATCTTTAGACATATGAAAACACAGTGGTTTTTTTTTTTTTTTTTAGGTTTTTGCAAGGCAAAGGGGGTTAAATGGCTTGCTCAAGCCACACAGCTAGGTAATTATTATGTGTCTGAGGCTGGCTTTGAACCCAGGTACTCCTGACTCCAGGGCCAGTGCTCTATCCACTGCGCCACCTAGCTGCCCCACCCAGAGAGTTTTTAAAATAGAAAAATAGAACTGTAACTAAAGGAATTTTGAATTCAGAAAGAGCTCAGTGTTTCCAACAAACTTTTACGTACTTCAACAGATCCAACGTGAGTTGCAACCATTTCTAGGAAATGCTGTAAGTTGTTACTCACTTTTCTTCTTTCTTCAGTTGTTGTTTGTAACACCAGCTGATATCTGTGGAGTAAATTTTTTTGCTTAATTCATTTTAACTAGCTCTTTGGAGGTTTTAAGGACTTAAATAGATAGGCTGAACCAACATAACAAAATTTACAATACTTTAATTCAGAGCTGCACCAATCAAAATTCCAAAAGAATAGTTAGAAGAAAAGGTTAAAAAAAAGTCAAAGAACAAAGGTCATGAATCTAAAAGTGAAAAAAACCCAGCAATTACTATTTCCTTTGATTTCTACTGTATTGATTTTATGCTGTACTGATTCTTATAATGGTTGGCTTCTGCCTCAATTTACCCAGCTCAAATATGCAATCTCTCCCAATCAGAACTGGTTAAAAGGCAGGATTGAAAGGGAGTGGTGCTGTAGTTTAAGGAGCTAGCTAATCAGTTTAACCTGGGATTTTTGTTTTCTATAAACAACTGACTAGCTTAAACTGGAGGCACTCCCCAAAAGACAATTCTGTTCTTGCCAGTCTTTGTATAATTAATTGGAGTGGTTGGTCTTCCCCAAGGGGACAGCTAACCTAGTGGTCCTGATATAGCTGGTCTGATTTTATTAGTCAAGAGATTATTAAGTCCCATAAAGCAATGAATATTCCTTTACTGTCAGACTGGGAGGGCAAGATCAATGATACCTGAAGTTCCCAGCTTGAACAAACTGGAAGGCTCCCAACCATCACTACCACCCTTTTACTGAAAACACTCTGCCTTCTCTTGAGGGTCTCTGGCCTGACAGAGGGGGCCAGTCTGATCCACTTTATTAACAGTAGGTGTTATGATTAATGAGGTAATATGGCTTGAAGAAATGTGCTTCAGTTTCCTTTTTTTTTTGCATTTTACTTCCAACAAAGGAAAAATTTAAAAAAAAGTGGGGAGGAAGGAGGTTTATCAGTATCATATTTTAAACTGTATTACAAAGCAGTAAAAAGGTACTGGTAAGGTATAGGTTTTTAAAAAAAAAGGATGCCAGTCTTGGGAAATTGTAAGGTACATAATATACTGAAGCAAACAAACATTGAGGCATAGTGATTAATCAACCCCCATAATCTCAATTACTAGGAAGACTCACTATTTGACAAAAAAATGCTAGGAAAACTGGAGAGTAGTTTGGCAGAAATTGAGTACAGACTAACATTTCACCCTGTAAACCAAGCTAAACTCAAATGAATTCATAATTTAGACATAAAAGTGACATCATGAGCAAATTAGAAAAGAAAAATAGGAATATAAATTTAGTAGAATATTACTGTGCCACAAGAAAGGTTGAAATGGACAATTGTAGAGAAAACTGGGGAATACTTTATAAACTGATGTAGAAATTCATAAAATGATCACATTATAGAAAAAAGAACTTTGAAAGACTTAATAATTCTGAACAATGCAAAAATAAATAAAGTGAATGCAAAAGAAAGATTACAAAAAAAGCAACTTCCAGTATAGAAAAAGATATACATTGTAGGACCTGGCTCATATGGGAATCTTTTTTGCCCAATGCAGATGTGAATTGAGAGTAATGGGACAGATTAAAAAAATATTGGTTTTGGGGGTGGCTAGCTGGCACCTGGAGTCAGGAGTACCTGAGGTTCAAATCCAGCCTCAGACACTTTCTAATTACCTAGCTGTGTGGCTTTGGGCAAGTCACTTAACCCTTGCCTTGCAAAAACAAAAAAAAAAGTTAGTGAAGTCTTTAAATGCCCTTTAAAAAAAAATCACTTGGCTTCCATTATCATATAATTAAAACCATATAAGAATGTGAATGTAAGTTCACTTTTGATTCTATTAAAGGGATGAGAGTATGTATTCGTGTATTTGTGTGTGTGCGCGCATACCAGCATGAGGGCATAGATGTACGTTATGCAACGAATGCACATACATATGTATAAAATTACACTTGGTTTAACTGTGCAAAGCTAATTTTACTATATCTTCTGTTGCTGATGGATGCATCCCCTCCTTAACTATAGTTGAGAAACAACTGGTCTCATTCCCTGTCTAACATTTTTTGCCTTTACAATACAACACAAACAAATTTTATCAATAACTTGTTTTTCTATCACAGTGATTTCTAGATCTTACCACCAAATCCTATAGTGAGCCTTCCTTTTGAAGGAAAGAGTTAAGTAAAATCAAATGACTTAATAATCATATTTGATGTCATCATTTCTCTCTTATCTTTTTGACAATATGCCTTTTTATTTGAAAATTCATTCCATGTATTGGAATTGTGATATATGATGTGAAAATTAAGACTCTAAATCTAATCTCTGCCAGACTGCTATCCATTTATTTTCTAGCAGTTTTCACCAAATAAGAGTCCTTTACCTATCAAAGACTTGACTGCATATCTGTTTCTAAGTCTTATTAAGAATTATTAAGTGTCTGAGACCGGATTTGAACCCAGGTACTCCTGACTCCAGGGCCTGTGCTTTATCCACTGCGCTACCTAGCTGCCCCTCTTTCTAAGTCTTGATAGTTTTTCTTTCACTGATAAACTTTTCCTTTTATGTAGAAATAATTTTATAATTACTATTTTATAAGATCTAGTAACAGAAAAACTTTTTAATATTCCTTCTCTATTCTTTCCTAGAAATTCTTGGCCTTTTATACTCTCTCCAATTTAATTTTTGCTATTTTGGTTAATTCTATAAAGAACCTCTTACAGATTTATTTGTATAATATTATTTTTATAATGTTGATGTGATTTACTAATAAATTCTGAATTTGCTCCACAAAATTTCTCCACTAATTATGTCTTCCTTATGTACTATATGTAAATCTTGGTGGGTTAGTTCCAAGATAATGCATTTTATAATTTCAAACTGCTATTTCCCTATCTGTTTTCCCTTTTTAAAAATTTTCTGAAATTATCAATTATCCCAACTAAGTTTTTGTACTGAATTTCTAGGATTTGTTAAGCAAAACCATTTCATTAGGAGATAGAAGTAACTTTGCCTCCTTTTCTAATATCTATTCTAATGTCTATTGATAAATCCATTTCTAGTAGTGTATTAAATAGTAATGATAACAATGGGTATTCTTTTTTTTTTATGTTACTGAGAAAGCTTCCAGCTCTTTTGCATTACAAATAATACTACTTTTTAGATAAAAATTTTTGGCTATATAATCCATAGTTTAGATACAGGAATTTATATATTTTTTCTCATTTATATAATCCTTTAAGGTCTGCAAAACTCTTTAGAAATAATATCTCATGAGGTAGCTGGTGGGCTCAGTGGATAGAGCAACAAAAGGACCTGAGTTCAAATTTGACTTCAGACACTTACTAGCTGTGTGACTCTGGGTAAGTCACTTAACTCTAATTTTTTTAAAATCTTTTTTTTTAGATTTTTTTTTTCAAGGCAATGGGGTTAGGTGGCTTGCCCAAGGCCACGCAGCTGGTTAATTATTAAGTGTCTGAGACTGGATTTGAACCCAGGTACTCCTGACTCCAGGGCCAGTGCTTTATCCACTGTGCCACCTAGCCGTTCCATAATTAAACTTTTAAATGCCTTTTTTTTTGGCAAGACAATTGAACTTAGGTCTTCTTGACTCTAGGGCCAATCCTCTATCCACTGTACCACCTAGCTGCACCTTTAATTGCTTTTTATGGCAAACTTTTAATGTCATATACTTTTTTTTTAATTTTTATCTTTTTTTTAGGTTTTTGCAAGGCAAATGGGGTTAAGTGGCTTGCCCTAGGCCACACAGCTAGGCAATTATTAAGTGTCTGAGGCTGGATTTGAACTCGGGTACTTCTGACTCCAGGGCCAGTGCTCTATCCACTGTGCTACCTAGCCACCCTTGTCATATACTTCTTTTTTTAATTTTAATTTTTCCTTATTTTGTACAAATAATTTTTTATACATTACTAAAATATTCTTAAGAGTAAATATAATACCCCCTCTCCCCAGAAAATATAGACCTGCATGTGTGATAAAGTAAAGGGGAGAGAAAAAATTAAAATTAAAATTAAAAAAAAAAAATAATAGCTATAGGTATGGCTAGGTAGTGCAGTGGATGGAGCACTGGCCCTGGAGCCAGTACCCGAGTTCAAATCCAGTCCCAGACACCCAGTAATCACCCAGCTGTGTGACCCCATGCAAGCCATCCCAACCCCATTGTCATATACTTTTATTTCTTTTAGTTTTTGCAAGGCAATGGGGTTAAGTGGCTTGCCCAAGGCCACACAACTAGGTAATTATTAAGTGTCTGAGGCCGGATTTGAACTCAGGTACTCCTGAATCCAGGGCCGGTGCTCTATCCACTGTGCCATCTAGCCGCCCTGTCATATACTTCTTGATGTTAAGTCACTATGATCACAGTAAGATTTGCCTTATGATAGTGATGCTTTAAGAAGGCTGTTGAGGTGTGTAGGACTATTTGCCCTGAGTGGTCTGCTCCAGGCTTTTGAGCAGTTCTGCAATCTAGGACTGTCTGTTTTATCATAAACATGTTCTTGTGTAATATGGAATGTTGACTGTGACTAGGTTGCAGATGAACCTTTTTTTGGTGATAATCTTTGTACTTCACACTGTTTCTGCTTCTGTATTTTAAACTTCCCTGAAATAGTTTCTATATTTTGTTTCCTTGATGGAAACAGAAGACAGAACAGAAAGTTGCTAGATGACTCCAGATAAAACAGCATTAGCAGAAGAAGTGCCATCCCATTGAATGACCTCAATTTTCTCAGTCAAGTAGAAGGTGGAATCTGATTTGAAAGTGAGGGGGAATAGGAGGAAGAGGTAGGAAGCAGGAGAAGGGAAGGTCTGGAAAAATTTTTGTAGGAAATGAGATAGGAATTAGGAATAAAAGGATTATCTTGATACAGTGAGACCCCAGATGAAACTGGCTAATATTCCATATCTGAAATATACTGCTTTCCTGACACCTGTTAGAGTCCCTCATTTAATGGAAAAAAATAGTTCAAAAGCTACCTTTTCTATTAAACCTTTCCTGATTTTCCTAACTGCCAATCTATTGTCTTGACTCTGCTAGCAGACTCCCTAAGGACACATTTCATTTTTTTCTTTTAGGTTTTTTGCAAGGCAAATGGAGTTAAGTGGCTTGCCCAAGGCCCAAGACCACACAGCTGGGTAATTATTAAGTGTCTGAGGCTGGATTTGAAGTCAGATACTCCTGACTCTAGGGTCAGTGCTGTGCCACCTAGCAGCCCGACACATTTCATTTTTGCCTGCATCTCTAGTGCCTAGCAATGACTATTATTTATTGGGCACAGGATGTTTTGGTGACTGATTAGTTGTAGTGCTCTTATCTCAAATCTTATAGATGCTAGGTCCTTTGTTAACTTTTATTGTGATTCTGAAATACTCCAGAAGGTTCTGTGGTAAGTTTCATTTTCTTCTAGTAGTGTAGTTTTTTTTTCCCTCTAGAGATTGCTTCTTGGTTTTCATTCACTGTATTAGATTCTTTTTCTGTTTATCCATTTGTCAATTTTTCTTTTAGTACTGCTGAGGGTTCTCTCTCTCTCTCTTTTTTACAAGGCAATGATGTTAATAAACATGCTCAAGGTCATATAGCTAAGCAAGTATTTAGTGTCTGAAGCTGGATTTGAACTCGGGTCCTCCTGACACTGGGGTTGATGCTCTATTTGCTGCGCCACCTAGATGCCCCCTGGCTTTTTCTCTTGATTATGTCATTACTCATCCTGCCAGTTTGACAGAAATGGCTGATTTAATTACAATTTTACTCATAAATAATTTAAATTGTCTTAAATGAAAATTCTCATATCATGCTTAGTTAGATAACATAAGTTATCCAAGAAATAATTAGAAATCTTTTCTAGACAAATATCCTGAAAAATCAGCCAAAATGTTAAGTAAATGGGTTTAATACAACACTTTAAATATTTTTTCTTATTACAGGTTCCTGTCCTATCCATGCTATTTATCAGTTTAAAAAGGTTCAAAACTTCACATCAATTTGAAATCCTTATCTCAAAAAACTCACAAGAATTAAAGGTGAACTTACTGTTGTTGAATGTCATCCAATTCACTCATGGCTTCACTGAGGCCCTCATTAACTCCACTTTCAAGTAAATGTTTATGTTTATCCATGGACTCCACCTCAGTGATAGATTTTTTGTCTTTCTCTTCAGCTTCCTTCAAGGACAAAGTCATATTTATGGTGTTTTTAAATTGATAGGCACTTACATATTTTGCCCAAATAATTCTTTTAAAAGATTATAAGGCTTATAAAAATAAAAATGTTTCCCATGTATTTGTCATGATTACAGACTATTATGCTTGATATAATGTTGCACTTAAAGGAAATCAAATGTTCTCCTGGGAATTCCACTGTGCCCAGGGAATTCTGTATTCTAAAAGACTAGACTATAGTAGATGGACAAGTATGCATGTATTGGGATTAGCATTTCTAAAATGAAGATTTGCATTAATGAGATCAAAGATCTATATGCATATATTTACATATACAAGTTTATGTATGCATACTTAAGTATACATCTATATCAATATAGATATCTATAGATACAGAAAGATAGAAAAGCAACATGTTTACTATTTTGTATTTTCCAATTTACTTTTTTAGGTATTAAAACATATCCTGCCAGTCAGCTATAACCTAATTTTGAGTGACTGGGGCTGGGTCTTTGATTTCATTGATATAATTAATTCCCAGATGAGAAAATTTCCTATACTTATGCAGAAATTTAAGGAATTGTCCAAATTACTGAAAAGTTGACTTGCTCAGGGTTCCGCAGTTAACATACAGATCATGATTTTGGATTAGAATACAGGCCTGTTCTATCCTGCTCTACACCAGCTGCTTTGAATGAACTCTCTCTAAACAGTAATGGGACACTGGCTCTTACCTTAATTTTTTGTTGTTTAAGATCCTTCAGTTTTTGAACTTCATCATTTAACATTTTTGTGCTACTCTTCACTTCTGTCACCATTGTATTCATCTTGAAATAGAAATTTTGTGTTTTAAAAATCATCAACTACCCTCAAAAGATGTTAACAATTTAGGGTTTTTTTCACCAGTCATTAACCAATTAACCAGACTTATTTCTATTAAAATTACCACTATCCTTGCAGTCTCCCAGGTTTGCTCTTGATTCTTCCTTACTTCATATAACCAGTTATTGATCAAATTTTGCCATTTCCATTAGCACATTTCTTGTACCTGACCCCTTCTCTCTACTCATGTAATTATCTTAAAGGAGACTAGACTGCCTTAAGAAGGGTCACAGCGGGGATTTCTTGTTGTGAACAAGGAAGACCAGATGGCTGCTCTCTCAATTCTGTGATTTTTCTGCTACTGACTGTTCTTTAGCCATGCTTTCTTCCATCCTTCGGATCATCTCTTTTCTTGGCTCCCCAAACATGCAACTTTCTATTCTGGGTAAAAATTCTCTGAAACCTTCCTGCCTGGGATCTCAGAGGTGGGAAATCAGACCTATCAAAGCAGCTGTTCTGATCTCAGGGCTACAATAATGGTCAGGTTGTACTTTCAGAAATGGACTTTCTCTTCTTGCCATGACCTGAAGCCAATTTTGCTAGAGGTTCTCTGGAAATAGCTCAGGTTGTATATCTTTCTAGTTCTGTTTTGGATTTGCTAGTGTACACCCATACTTGTAAAGTGAGGTCGGAGGTGTTTTTGGTGACCTGTCCTGTTCTGGAGGTAGCAATCCTAATGTCAGTATGAGGTTCTCTTTGGGTGCCACACTCATATCCTTCACTTACTGTTCATGAGTCAGGTTCTTTTGAGGAGTTTCTAGTTAAGTCACATTGTCTCCCTCTTTAGGTCCTCCTCTAAATATGCCAAATAAAGTGGCTTGTTGCTTTTACTGTGAGAGTAAGTGTAGCCTGAGGGCCAGGGAAACTTCAAGTCCTTTCTCTGGGCAAGTCACTGTCTCAAACTCAGATTACAGTGCAACTGGTTAACACTCTTGGGTATTGGGTATTGTTTGAACCAGATTAAAATGTAATTCGAAAATATTCAACAAAAGAAATAAAAATATAGTTAACACATTGATGGTAGTAACTTATAGTTTTTTATTTCATTATGCAGATGGGCAGGGATCCTTATGTAATGGCTGAAGGTCCCTCTATTCCTCTGAGATGGACACTACTGCTCTAAAACTAATTTATGGAAGAAGGAATGATATAAAGGTTAAAAAAATTGCTTTCAGAATCAGCTAATATGTTAATTTTTCATTTCTATTTTCAGCAACTGACCTTGACATCCCAATTTCACAGGCTTGTTGTAAGTAAAGCAGTTTATAAAGCTTAAATCTGCAATACAGATAACAAGTTGTTGCTATTATTTCTCAAGTCATATCTTCCTAACTTACTTGTTCTAAGGTCTCTTCTGATCCCATTTTTTTATGTAGAACTTTGCTTATTCCTTCTTCATATTGGTTCAAGAGCTCTTTAAGTGGTATCTGTAAAACATACAAAAATGGTTTGTTTATAAAGTATCATTATAAAGGCATTAGGAAATTTCATTTTTGGTGTTCATGACAATCATGTCATTACTTTTGAGTGACATTTTATCTATTGAAAAAGCTGTTAACTGCTTAATATTTAAACGTTAGAAATGTAGCATAATATAAAACTCTTTTTAACTAATCAGATTAATTTAAAATTGACTAGGTTTTGATTTTATCAATTATTTTTCCAATATAAGTCCATTTCAAGGAATTTGATATATATATCTCTATATATATGTATATATACACACACATATGCATATATGCTAAAGTCATCCAAACCTAGATTCTTAGGATGAAGATTGATTTACTGCATTTACTTTTTTTCTTTTGCAGAAGAAATAAAGATAAATTTAAACTAATGGCGTGAGAATGTGTGAACTGAAAGTCCAAATACCTTTAAATTATACAGAAATAAAAAAGTCATTAAAAATCAAAAACTAAGTCAAACTTTGATTTGAATAGCTATCGCTTCTATCCAAATAAACACTTTTATATCAGAACTAGCCTATGTAATGTATAACATTTATTGAATAAAGAATGAATATTCTTTTAAATAAACTAACCAAAATACATTAATGTTCAGTGGGATAGATTGAGATGAAAAAATACTTTAGATACTATTTGAAGATGGAGGTATAACCAGAGAAAATTTTTGTCTTACAGCTAAAGTAAAATTATTTCATTTAAAAAAAAAGCATCACTGACTCAATTAAAAAAGTGTTAAAAGTACATAAAATTTTAAAATTTTATATAATTCACACCAATATCAATACTCACATAGACTTGAGTTCTGTATTTGACATGATAATTTGTGCCAGCTTCAGGATTAAACTTAATTTCAAAGTCATATCCTTTGGAATTCTCTGCACTCTTTGGAATGAGTTTTAATTTTCGAGCAAGTTTGTGATATTCTGCCAGTTGTGCTTCAATCTATAAGCCAGATCACAATATAACACAAAACAGCATCAAAATCAATATTCTCAGAAATCCCAATCATTTAAACTCATTCATGGATAATTTTACTACAATTATTAGCTAACAAATAATGCCTGTCTTCTTAATTACTTGTATTATTTTAGTTTGCTATCATACAATAGAAACTTCACTGAGTATCTATAATGTATTAGTATTTATGTAATAATGAATGATTCTAAAAATAACTATGCTAGAGAATTATTAACCCATTAACTTTTTTTTTTAAGGTTTTTGCAAGGCAAATGGGGTTAAGTGGCTTGCCCAAGGCCACACAGCTAGGTAATTATTAAGTGTTTGAGACCGGATTTGAACCTAGGTACTCCTGACTCCAAGGTCGGTTCTTTATCCACTATGCCACCTAGCCGCCCCAACCCATTAACTTCTGACATGCATCAATAATTGCAATTTTTGCTTCCTCCAAATTTGCACAGTGCAATTTTCCAGACAACTTTTTATGAACCCCAATTCTTTTTCAATCGAAATTTTATTTTATTTTTCTAGTTATATGCAAAAGTAGTTTTTCATCATTCATCCATTTGCAAATTTATGAGTTCTACATTTTCCTACCACCCTCTGTTCCCTCCTTCTCCCCCATGGCAACAAACAGTCTGATAAAAGTTGTACATGTATGTACCAAAAATTTAATCCCACTCTTTCCTGCCTTAACAAAGTAATAATTTGCTGTAGCTATTTTGCTTAATCATCAACTGCCTAATAAATTTATAGTTCACTTCTTATTGACTTTATCCATTATTCAGAATACCAAACATGTTAAAGCAGATGAATGCAACATGCCAGGTTCTCCCTTTGAATAGATTCTAGGAGTATAGTAAATCATAGAAGTGAATAGTTTTGTGATAGCAAAGAATTGGAAACAAAGTAGATATCCATCAGTTGGGAATGGTTAAATGAAATGTAGTATGTGATAAGTAATGGAATAATACTGTTTTGTAAGAAATTCCATATTTCTTACAGAGAAGCATAGAAATACAGAGGACAAGAGAAACATTGAAAAATATACATAAACTGATACAAAGTTGAGACAAGAAAAAACAAAATACATAGTAACTACAACAATGTAAATACAAAGAACACATACCAGAAAATTAAGTGACTAAAACAAAATTTTAAATTAAGCACCATTCAGATGAAAATACACTTTTTAATCTGCTGCTTATTGGAAGTTGTAAGTTCATAAGTGTTATATCTTGCATTTATTTTCTGAATTTTTAAATGTATTGATCAGTTGCACTGATTTTTTTTCCACTTACATACTCTCAAGAGTTTACTAAGCTTTATATGGCCCTTACATCCAACCAGGTTTAGACTTCTGTATTGTTCTGGTTGTTTGTCCTATAACATCATTTGTGGTAACCTCAGTAGTCTGTTGTCATTTTTTAGCTTACAAAATAAATAACTATTTCAAAGCACATGCCTTTGACTCCTTAGTCCTCCTTTAAAAGTTGAGCCCTTGAAAAGTGGCAAACATGTGGTTTGGGCCTAGTACCACTTCTCTTTTTATACCCTTCCTTTATTCCCTTCACAACTTTTATGTTAGTCTGTGGTTGCCCAAAGCTTTTTATCAAAATATGCATATATCAAAATTGCTTTCTGCTAATCAGTTTTGATTATTTCTGAAAATTCTGATTTTAGGCTGACAGAATAAGAGAATTTATGTACTTAAAAGGACTTAAAGAGAACATCTTAATCTAGCCCTTTACTTTTTAATAAATGAGGAAATTCAGGCCAAGAGAGGTTACCTTGAATAAAATCACACAGCTAATTTGAAACCAAAACAAGAACACAGGTGTCCTTATTCCCAGATCAATTATTATTTGCTCCTGGGATACTCTTGCATTCAAAAAAATAGTTAACTAAATAAAACCAACTAGTGGAATAAATAAGATTTAACAGTATAGAGAATGTAAGGTAAGAAGAGATTAGGTAAGGAAAGGTTCCTTCATATCCCTTAATGTAAATCTTTATTTTTTGAGATTCCTGAATGAATCTCTTACAGATCCTAAAATCACAAGGCACTTAGAATCCCTTTAGTGATTTTCATTTCTGACTTCTGTTACTCTTTTTTTTTTAGGTTTTTTTGGCAAGGCAAACGGGGTTAAGTGGCTTGCCCAAGGCCACACAGCTAGGTAATTATTAAGTGTCTGAGACCAAATTTGAACCCAGGTACTCCTGACTCCAGTCTGGTGCTTTATCCATTACGCCACCTAGCTGACCCTCTGTGACTTTTAAAGAAGTGAAAATACAAGTAGTTTAAGGCAAAATTGGAAGTACAAAAGCAAAACCAGGTATGAAATCTCTACAGATAATAGAGATGGCCACAAAGATTCATTCATACCTTCATTCATTCAAACAGACACCTTTCTAAATTGTACAAAGTCACATTTCTATTACTGGAAAATATATATATATAGAACTGTCTGACAGCCATGGAGAAAAGGACAAATAATCTTATAGTCTTTGATAGCCTTCGAGACATTACTATGTCACAAGCCTTCAACAAATAGATTTTTATTCTCTCTATTCAAAGCAAGGATGCATTATAAAAAGTTTATCATAAAAAGTTAAAGGTTAAAGCATATAAAAAGCACAAATACAAAAAAAATCCAGTATTCCAATAATGCTGAATAAATGTTTTCTAATGTATTGTATATATAAAATGAATTTACATAAACCTGTTGTCTGAAAAAAAGAAGATAATATATGGCTTTTATCCTTGACAAATTAGAAATTTTCTGTTTTTAGTTCAGTTCTGGGTTTTGGGGTATTTAGAAATTTTAATTTTACCAAAGGGAGAATAGATTATTATTATAAAACAGTTCAGGGCCAAATGTAATTTCATGTATTTTCATGCTAAAGAACACTACCTGTATAACAGCCTTATTTAGAAGATCAACCCCTTTCCACCGGAGAGTCAATTTACCCTCTTAAGGTCTTAATTAGCTGCCAATTAGCAACAGTGTGTCATACCGATTCTTTGCTTCTTGCATATTTTAATTCTTCATTCCATAACTGCTTTTGTTCTGTTTCAAGTTCTGTGGTTAATTTTTTGATGGTTTGCTGGAATTCATTTCTTTCGTGATGTATTCTCTCTATGTCGGCGATTGAATACTTTTGGACATCAATAACACTTTGTAGCCGGGCATTCTCTTGCTTTACTGCTTCTAATTCTAATTCTGTATTAAGAAAAATACTGGTTAACTTTTTTGTATTCACCAATTAATGTCACTACTTAGTTCAGTAGACATGATTTTCCATTTAGAGAGACCTACAATTTTAAGCTGTATTCATCACCCATTAACTGAGAACAGCAGACTTTGACTTCATTTTATACATCAGAAAGAGATGAAAACCTAGATGGATGTCAAGCAAAGCCTACGTTTATAGTTTCCTCATCCAGGAGTTCCCTATCACAGTGAAATCATATACACAAGCATTCTAATGTTTAAAAGGTGTTCTGGGGGGCGGCTAGGTGGTGTAGTGGATAAAGCACCGGCCCTGGAGTCAGGAGTACCTGGGTTCAAATCCGGTCTCAGACACTTAATAATTAGCTAGCTGTGTGGCCTTGGGTAAGCCACTTAACCCTATTTGCCTTGCAAAAAACAAAACAAAACAAAACAAAACCCTAACCCCCCCCCAAAAAAAACACATAGAGTAAAATATGTAAAAGAATGTTGGGCTTGGGGTCAGGAGAGGCATGGCTTTGAATCCTGCCTTCAGCACTTTTTTAGCTATGATTATGGCTGTATGTGTGATGTTCAAAATGTTCAGTTCTTCATTTGGAAAATAGGGTTCTCACCTCAGATGTGGGGTCAGGATCTAATGAAGGAAAACATGGCATACTGATTTGCAAACCTTACAGTGTCTATCCTGTGCTCAAAGTACTGGAGACACAAAATGAAGAATAAAAGTCTCTGTCCTGATGGGGCCTACAATCTACTGCACAATAATTCTCTGAAATAAGTCAAATGGATAGCCTATTTATTCTTTTCCCACTTAAATTTGAGAATAATCTCTTACTTCTTTGGAATTTCCATTGATTTCTTGGACAGCTATCTGTTAGAGCCTTAATGTGTCCATTGACTAGGACTCAGTTACACAAGATTAGATAATACAAGCCATAAGTGACCTACATCTTAGTTACTTTTCAGACCCTTGCAACCTGACTTCCATTCTTTACTGAAATTGTTATTTAATTGTTAAAGAACTGTAAATTGCTATGACAGAGTATTCTTAGTCTATCTGCTTTTACCTTTCTATGGGATACTATTTATGACTTTTATCCTGTCCCCTGGGATATTCTCTTCCCTTTAGCTTACATGCTTGTTTCCAGTTTCTAATTTTATTTATCCAATTGCTTTTTCTTACTCTCCTTTGCTGGTTTTTCATTTAACCTCCTGTCTCTTAAGTTTGGGTCCTTTTGGCTTTCTTTGATCATCTCTTCTTCCTCTACACTCTCGGAGGTGGGGGGGAACGACACAACATCTGCTCCTGTGGGTTCAATCATTAACTTTATGATTCCCTAAATATTCGTATTTATTCTCTATAATGAATTCTCATCTTGAATCTCTGTTTACTAGGCATTCCCAATTAGATGTTTCACAGGCACTTTAAACATGTCAAAACCATTTGCTAGGAATCTTAAAGGCCATCCAGGTCAACCAGTGCCTGACAAAGAATTCTTTCTACAATATCACAAATAAGTAGTCATTCAGGCTTCGCTTGAATACCTTTAATGAGGGAGAAGTCATGTTTCTAGAGATAGCTCACTCCACTTTTAGATAATTCTGTTAGGAAGTTTTTTTTGTTGAGACTTTTAAACTTAACTCCTAGTTTTATCCTGTGGTGTCAAGTTGAAAATCCTAATCGATCTTCCACAATTTAGACCTCTAAATTCTTGAAGATGGCAATCATCTCCTTTCTAGGTTTTCTTTTTTTCCTCCCAAGATTAAAATTCCTACTTCCTTGAATAGGTCCATGACTGTTCCCTCTCTCTCATCCCTTCCATTCAGTCATTAGCGAGGCTAGTCAATTTTAGCTTTACAAACATCTTGTGTCCTTTTCTTATACCTACTTCTTCCCCCCTCCCCCACACCACCATCACTACCACCACCACCACTCTCATTAAGGTGTCTGTCCATTTCTTTCCCTACAGTCTGGCTCCAACCTATGTTTCTAGTCATATTTTATATATCAATACCCTACATAAATTCTTTGAGATTGAACAATCAGGTGGCATAGGTGGTAAAGCAGTGGGCCTACAGTCAGGAAGACATGATTTCAAATCTGACCTCAGATATTATCTCCTTGACTTGGGGGTTCTGGAATTTGACTTTAATATTAATTAAGAGTTTTTATTTTGGAATCTTTTTTAGGAGATGACTTGTGGATTTTTTTAATTTCTATTTTACTCACTGGTTCTAGGATATCAGGACAGTTTTCCTTGATAACTTATTCAAATATGATGTTCAGGCTCTTCCTTTGATCATGGATTTCAGGTTACTGAAATAATTCTTAAATTATCTCTGATTTACTTCCTATATCAGCTATTTTTCTTTTTTTTCTTTCTTTTTAGGTTTTTGCAAGGCAAATGGGGTTAAGTGGCTTGCCCAAGGCCACACAGCTAGGTAATTATTAAGTGTTTGAGCCCGGATTTGAACCCAGGTACTCCTGACTCCAGGGCCGGTGCTTTATCCACTACGCCACCTAGCCGCCCCATATCAGCTATTTTTCCAATGAAATAGTTTACGTTCTCTTCTATGTTTTCATTCTTTTGATTCTGTCCAATTGTTTCTTGATATCTCATAGGGTCATTAGTATTGTTGTGCAATTCTGTTTTTTAAGTAATTTTCTTCACTGAATTTTTGTACCTTTTTCCATTTTGCTAATTTTACTTTTTTGCTTTTGCACAGCTATGGGGTTAAGTAACTTGTCCAAGGTCACACAGCGAGATAATTATTAAATGTCTAAGGTTGGATTTGACCTCAGGTTCTCCTGATTCCAGAGCCAGTGTTCTATCAACTGTGCCACTTTACTGTCCTGATAATTCTACTTTTTTTTGGGGGGGGGGCAAAGGAATGGGGTTAAGTGGCTTACCCAAGGCCACACAGCTAGGTAATTATCAAGTGTTTGAGGTCACATTTGAACTCAGGTACTCCTGACTCCAGGGCCGGTGCTCTATCCACTGTGCCACCTAGCTGCCCCATAATTCTATTTTTTAAAGAGTTCTTTTCTTCAGTGAATTTTTGTGCCTCTTTTACCATTTAGCCTATACTAATTTTTAAGGTGATTTCTTTGGAAATTTCCTTTACCAAGCTGTTGACCCCCCCCGCCATGATTTTCTTGTATCACTCATTCCTTTTCCCATTTTTCCCCCTTCTATCTCTCTGGGCAATATATGGGCAATGCATCAGAGTGCCACACCTAGTGATCACTTTCTGAGTAGTAGTCTAATTGCTCTGCTCCCTCCCTATTCTCCCCCCCAACCCTGTTTCAGATTATCTAGCCCTCAAGACTTGCTGCTGGGGCAAGGCCTCTGCTCAATTCTGCTCTACTCTAGTTCCATTGAGATAGATCTTTCTTGCCAACCCTTTAAGTTGTCTTGGGTTGGAAAATTGTTTCACTCCATCCTTTTGTTGGTTTTTCACTCCAGAATTCATTTTGTGGTATTAGTTTAAAATTTTCTAGAGAGGAATTTGGGAGAACTCAGGTAAGTCCTTGCCTTTATTCCACTATCTTAGTTTTTTTTTTGAAGTTAAAGAAAGAAGATGGCAACTGGTGGAGTTGAAAATTTATATGCAAAACTTCCAGGGAGATAAGTGAAGGCAATTCCCTAACATTGACATGTGTGACCTAAATGACATGGACTTCCATGTATTCTGAGTAAAAAGCAAACACTGGATAAAATGTTTATAGCAAAGGGGAACCCATAAGAAATTAAATAAATAAACTGGGTTCTATACTAATTTGAAGAAATCATTTATTAGTATAGCACCTTATTTATTAATTACACATCTCATCCCTTAGTGAGTGTGTCTAATTCATGATTCTTGCTATGAAATACAAAACATTTTATTTATTCTTTGTCACTGACAACCTTGAATTATTTTAATTATAAGAATTCTAGGGAAGTATATTTTATTCAATACTTTAAATATTATATTTAAACATTAAATATTTAAACTATTTAAATGTTAAATATTTAAAAAAAAGAACTGTACAATTAAAATACTATTGATGGTATTTAGTTGTTTTGGTTATGTCTAAGTCTTCATGAATATTTTTCGGGTTTTCTTGGCAAAAGATATTGGGTTGGTCTGCTGTTTCTTTCTCCAGATCATTTTTATAGATGAGAAAACTGAGGTAAACAGTGTTAAATGACTTGTCCAGGTCAGACAGCTAGTGTCTAAGGCTGGATTTGAACTCAGATCTTCCAGTCTTTAGGCTTAGCACTTTATCCACTGTACTACCTAGTTGCCCTCAATTAAAATTTTAGTGAGTCTCAAAATGTAGATTACTTCAGTAATCTCTCTAAATCAGCTACTCTTTGCCTCTGCAAAGTCCTTTCTAGAATAACAAGAATGGGATTATTTTTGAGATATTAAAATATGCATGCCAAAAAACTATAGATATAATACGCTTTAAACTAAAATAAAAAATAAAACTATCAAGTGAGTCAAACTATCATCTCAAGAGAGATTAGCAGTTTCTCAGATTCACTGGATTATAAATACCATAGAGACGTCATT